>NW_022436986.1:17055066-17235880 GCF_009761245.1 Sapajus apella | reverse complement strand
AAAAAAAAAAAAAAAAAAAAAAAAAAAAAGAAATACTTGGAACTAACCCAAATTCCCTTGAATGATAGAAGACTGGACACAGAAAATGTGGCACATATACACCATGGAATACTATGCAGCCATAAAAAATGATGAGTCATGTCCTTTGCAGGGACATGGATGAATCTGGAAACCATCATTCTCAGCAAACTGACACAAGAACAGAAAATCAAACACTGCATGTTCTCACTCATAGGTGGGTATTGAACAATGAAAACACATGGACACAGGGAGGGGAACATCACATACTGGGGTCTGTTGGAGGGTCCAAGGGAGGGACAGAGGGGGTGGGGGAGGAAGGTCGGGGAGGGATAACATGGGGAGAAATGCCAGATGTAGATGATGGGGGGATGGAGGCAGCAAACAACATTGCCATGTGTGTACCTATGCAAAAATCCTGCATGATCTGCACATGTGCCCCAGAGCCTAATGTACAATAATAAAAAAAAGAAGTAGAACTATGATTGGAATTCAAGTCTTCTAACTAAATGTTCATAATGCCATCATAATGCTGTGGTGGTTATACTCTGTTCTAGGAGGAGAACAGTGTATACCAGTGGCTCTAACTCATTAATTTTATCTCCGGACTTCTGCTACTTACTGGTTTTGCTTTTATTTGTTGGTGGTCATGTTTTCAAATCCATTAGAATAAATTTTTCTTTTCCAATTACGGCTTTTTAATACATTCTAAGGGAAGCATGTTTTTACAATTATATTTATGCATTATCCAATAGATCTTATTGGAAATGCCACTTCAAAATTTTTAAAGACCTTATTTGGTTTTCTTCATTACTATTGTTTCCACAGAGGCCATTTTTTTTCTGGTTTTGTTTTTTTTTTGTTTTTTGTTTTTTTAATTTCCTTTTTCTACTGGCTAGCCATGTGCAGAAAGCAGAAACTGGACCCCTTCCTGACATCTTACACTAAAATTAACTCCAGATGGATTAAAGACTTAAACATAAGATCTAACACCATAAAAACCCTAAAAGAAAATCTAGGCAAAACCATTCAGGACATAGGTGTAGGCAAGGACTTCATGACCAAAACACCAAAAGCATTGACAACAAGAGCCAAAATAGACAAATGGGACCTTATCAAACTCCACAGCTTCTGCACAGCAGAAGCAACAGTCATTAGAGTGAATCAGCAACCAACAGAATGGGAAAAAATTTTTGCAGTTTACTCATCTGACAAAGGGCTGATATCCAGAATTTACAAAGAACTAAAACAGATTTACAAGAAAAAAACTAACAAGTCCATTCAAAAGTGGGCAAAGGATATGAACAGATACTTTACAAAAGAAGGCATACATGAGGCCAACAAACATATGAAAAAATGCTCATCATCACTGGTCATAAGAGAAATGCAAATCAATACAATATTGAGATACCATCTCACACCAGTTAGAATGGCAATCATTAAAAAATCTGGAGACAACAGATGCTGGAGAGGATGTGGAGAAATAGGAACACTTTTATACTGTTGGTGGGAGTGTAAATTAGTTCAACCATTGTGGAAGACAGTGTGGCGATTCCTCAAGGACCTAGAAATAGAAATTCCATTTGACCCAGCAATCCCATTACTGGGTATATATCCAAAGGATTATAAATCGTTCTACTATAAGGACACGTGCACACGAATGTTCATTGCAGCACTGTTTACAATAGCAAAGACCTGGAACCAACCCAAATGCCCATCGATGATAGACTGGACAGGGAAAATGTGGCACATATACACCATGGAATATTATGCAGCCATCAAAAACGATGAGTTTGTGTCCTTTGTAGGGACATGGATGAAGCTGGAAACGATCATTCTCAGCAAACTGACACAAGAGCAGAAGATCAAACACCGCATGTTCTCACTCATAGGTAGGTGTTGAACAATGAGAACACATGGACACAGGGAGGGGAGCACTACACACTGGGGTCAGTTGGGGGGAAATAGGGGAGGGACGGTGAGGGGTGGGGAGTTGGGGAGAGATAGCAAGGGGAGAGATGCCAGATGTAGGTGATGGGGAGGAAGGTAGCAAATCACACTGCCACGTGTGTACCTATGCAACAATCTTGCATGTTCTTCACATGTACCCCAAAACCTAAAATGCAATAAAATAAATAAATGGGGAAAAAATTACCCGTATTTATTATTAAAAAAAAATTCCTTTTTCTTTTCTAGTGGCTGATTCTTTTCTTTTATGTGGTTATTTTTCACTGACCACTTATTTATGAATGAAGATTAGAATGATCAGGAGTAGTGAGCTTCCCTAACAATCTGGTTGGATTGTGTTTCATATTCTTTAGTGGGGCCCTTCCCTCATTTCCTTCCTTCCTTTCCCTTCCCTTCCTTCCTCTCCCCTCCTTTCTTCCCTTCTCTTCCCTTCCCTTCATGGGCTTTCTTAATCTGGTTGCATTGTGTTTAATACTCTTTGGTGAGACTCTTGCCTCCTTTCCTCCCCTTTTTATGAGAAAGGAGAGAAGGCTATGGTGAAAGATTCAGAAAATGGGAGTATTAGAATAGATGTGAAGCTGCTGTAAAAAAAGAACCTAAAAGTACCAGGTCTTAAATAATATACCAATTTATTTCTCTGTCAAGTAACAGTCTAGTGGTGAGTAGTCCAGGTTGGTGGGGCAGCTCTTCTGTCTTCAGTTAGTCATTTAAGGACATTGTTTCTTCTATTTTGTTGCCTCTTCAATCCTTATGGTTTTATCTTAATTGACGGAAGTTAGATCAAGCTAGAAGGAGAAAGTACAGTGATGAAGGGCAAGCAATTTCCTTTCATGCAAATGATATAGAAACTGCTGCAGACATCTCTTCCACTCACTTTCTTTCAGATGCCTCTTCCATTTCTATTGATGAAAACTAATCACATGACCAGTCTGGGAAATGGAAGCTAGAGCTGAATATCCATGTGCCTAGCTAAAATTCCTCTACTAGGGAAGAGGAGAAGAAAAGATCTCTGGTGACCACTGGCAGTCTGTCACACCAAGCTGATAAGAAACAAATCTCTTTAAAAGTATGTAAAACCAGGTCAATAATGTTTCTCTAAGAGCCCAAAGTCATCCATGTGGCTCATAAGCCAAAGGGTGGCTCTCTGAAGTCTGGTGCAGGAGAACAAATGGAACCTCTTTGTTACCACCATAAAAATTAATTGTTTTTTAAATTGTTGAAATAATTTTCTTTTCCCTTCATCCGCACGGATTCTATGTGAAAGTGCAGAATACTTTTTCTGATGTTCTAAAATGTGGCAATCTAGGCCATTTATTTAAATACCCTAAATGAAGAAAGTCTATTCAGGAATATCCTCAAGTCCTAACTCTTGTTCTCTATCCAGAGCCTTCTTCAAGTGCTCCATTGTTTTCCTTCACAAAGGAAAATGGGGAAATTTTTCCCAAAGGTGCCAGGGACTCTTGGTTCTCTTCCTTCTGCTGGAACTCCTTGGATAGCAAGGGAAAATTGAAAACTCTGAAATAAAGATGGGAATGTATTGGCTTATACAATGTAAGAGTTCAAGAATAGACAAGAGATACACCTTGATCCAGGGGTTCGAAACAGGTTATCAGGATATGCCTCCTAGTGCTACTTTTCTGAGTGTTGGATTACCCCTTTGACAAGCTTTCATTCGTGGAGGTCTCCAACATTTCAAGTTTTTGGTTTCACAGCTCCAATTCTATTTTATTTTATCATTATTTTTTGAGACAGGGTCTCACTCTGTTGCCCAGGCTAGACAGCAGTGGCATGATCATAGCTCACTGCAGCCTCAACCTCCCGGGCTCAAATGATCTTCCCACCTTAGCCTCCTGAATAGCTGGGACCACAGACACATGCCACCACACCTGGATATTTTTTTTTAAGTAGAGATGAGGTCTCACTGTGTTGCCCATGTTGGTCTTAAACTCCCAAGCTCGAGTAATCCTCCTGCCTCAGCCTCCCAAAGTGCTGGGATTATAGGTATGAGCCACTGCACCTGGCCTCACAGCCCCAATTCTAGCAGGAAAAGAGAATATACCACTTTCTCGTCAGCTTAAGTGAAAGTACCCAAGACCATTAGCATAGATCTTTGACTCTGATTAGATCACTGGTTCATCTTAGAACTTTTCAATTCCACTATCACATTGAATATTCTAAATAGCCAGTACCACATCATCTACATCATAGGCATACATACAGAGCAAAAGGTTAACACCACACAAAGCAGTAGAAAGGAAAATCAAGGTACTGTTACAGAAGGGAGCTTGGATGGAAGTCAACAAAATAACAACAAATGTCCACCACTCATCCATTTGCCTATGGAGTTGGCACATCTAGGGTAGTATTAGGATGACTCTTAAATACTTGCCTTTGAGTAAGGATGTTCTCTAATGCCCTTTATACTACTGAGTTTCTCTGAGTCTTCCTATTGCAGTATCTTATTCCAAGTGTTTTCTGTTACCATATCTTCATGTTCTCTCACATTTATGGCAGGCATATGTCTTCCCACTAGGACCTACTGATCCTGAGTAATATCACAGTAATGACCATTTTGCAAAAGTCCTTGTAGTGTTGATTTTACAGGTCACTTTAATTTTTTTGTAACTTCATGCCACGCTGTATTTCTCCTGCAGATGGATTTTTAAAAAAATTTTATGTCTAACTTTAAGAAAATGAGGGACAAGAAGATCAGAGCATCCATAGCAAAATGGTTTGTAAAGAATTTTAGGGAAGAAACCCTTTATTTAATAAACAGAATAATGGATCTCTTCAAGATTCTTTAAAGACTGGACCTACTGATAGGTAGTTGTATACTCTAAAATTTGGAATAGACAAGCCATTTGTTACAATAATAGCAAGGCTCTGTCCATGTTGGTGAGGACTAAGTGGGGAGCAGAGAATCTCATTTTACCATTGTTCTTTTGAACAAGATAGATAGTTGAGACTTAGACAATGTGGTGTGTGGCAAGATGGCTAAGAAGATAGACTATGTCAAAATCCTAGTTCTGCCACTTACTGCCTACTTGATCTTAGGTAATTTGCTTGATTTCAGCATTCCTTCATTTATTCTTCTATAAAATGGAAATAATAACAGTATTCACTTCACAGAGTTGTGATGCTTATAGAAGTTAGTATGTATAAAATGTTCAGAGCAGTATAAGAACATGAAAGTAATATAAGAGACAGGTAAGTACATAGTAATAATTTTGTAGTGATTACTATTTTTTCATGAAAATCATACATAAATATTCAATGATCAAAGTGAAAGAAGTGGTCGAGTGAAGTGTAATCTCAATCTCATGCCTGTAATCTCAACACTTAGGGAGGCTGAGGTAGGAGGATTGCTTGAGGCCAGGAATTTGAGGCCAGGAGTTCCCTTGACAACATGGAATCTGTCTCTACTAAACAACAACAATAAAATTAAAGTAAAAAGTTTAAAGTGAGAGAAATATGCAGTAGCAAGTTCCTTGAAGAAACAACCAAAGCACAAAACCCAAATTTTCTTTTTATGAATTCTGCTTAAATTATCCACTTCTAAGTAAGAAGGTGGAAATAGCATACTAATGGAAAAATAGGCTAATGAGCCTACCCTGGTTTCACATTCAAGAGATGGAATAATTTATGGGAAAGCTCTCAAAGCTTCTAAATGCTGCAATCAAATCACTCTATGGAGAAAGCTACAAAATCACATTCCAAACAATGAAGACATCAGTTTCTTAATGGAACAGTTCCAACCATCTGGCATTCATATGTTGTTCGTAGCAGTAGTTATTGCACAGACATAATGACCCAGTTCCACCTCTAGGCAAGAAGCTTTCATGAAAGGTTTACCCTGGCCACTTGTGGGGGGTTAATATGACCAGAAGAGTTTTTTTTTTCTTTTTCAACTGTTCTATTGTTAACGTTTCAAATTCAGAACTTTTCCCAGCAAAATAAGAAAAGAAGGAGCTTCAAATATATTTATAGAGTGCAAGAAAGTGAGCAGAAGGAGATTTCAATGTTTTAGAAAGAAATTTTTCTTCAATGCAATTTAAAAAAAAAAGTGCCTTGTTACATAGGGTGGATTCAGTCTTAATGATAATCAGTTATTACTGCTAAACAGGTTTAAATAAAATTTTGGATGCTTTTTTAAAACTGCACTTTAAAAATGAACTTTGAATAAAACTCGCAACACAAGGAGCAAAAACATTTCATTTTCCTTTGGATGCACTGCCAATTTTGTTAGCATAGTATCTTTTCCATTTACAATGGAACTTCACCTATAGTCTAAGATTCAATTGTTCATTTAAAATTAATTAATTCAAAAAGTATTTACTGTGCAATTAGAAAGTGCTAGATGCTGAGGTAGGTATATTTAATGGAGTATAAAAAAGTAGATTTAAAGAAATTGGATCAGGCAGTTTGTGAAAAGGGTAGGTTGATACAAAATGTTAAGAGAATGAGAGATTTTTTTTAAAAAAAGATAACCAGATAAGATGAAAAAGAAGATGGAAGACAAAAGGGAGACATGCAAGAAAAATTAGCATGCATTCTAAATAAAATCTACATTGGAGTAATTAAATAGAAAAATGTTCTGGATAATAGTATAGATTTTACAGTTTATAAGCTCTCCTAGGAAGCAGTGGGGAAAGGCAAAGAGAAATGGCAAGTGAATGACTGAATGGAGAACAGAGATCTCAGAGCCAATATATGCACATGGCTATTCTGGAAGGATACTGAAATGAACAAAAGCAACAATTAAATATGTGGTAGAAGAAAACTTTCCTGAGCCTCTCTTATGAAGGTTTACATACTTATTTATAATCCTATTACACAAAGACCTATTTGTGTAGAGTTGAAGGATATTCTTGGTTACAACATAGTTTTTTTTTAAGAGAATAAAACATTTAAAGATGGGCAGAGACTAAAATATAGATCATTGCTAAGTTCATTTGGGCTACTGTAATAAAATATAATAAACTGGGTAGTTTTTAAACAAAATAAATATATTTAAAACAGTTCTGGAGGTTGGGAGGTTCAAGATCAAGGCACCAGCAGATTTGGTGTCTGGTGAGGGCCCATTTTCTGGTTCACAGATGTCACCTTCTTGCTATGTCTTCACATGTGAAAGGGATCAGGGCAGATCTTTAAGGCCCCTTTTCTAAAGGCACTAATCCCATTCATAAGAACAGAGACCTCATGACTTAATCATCTCTCAAAGGCTCTACCTTCTGACATCATCACCCTGGTGATTAGAATTCAACATATAAATTTGTGGGGGACGCAAATATTCAGACCATAGCAACCACCCAGGAAGCCTTGTTGAAAAATGCAAAGATTAGCCCAAGCAACTGAGTTGTATACCAACTTGAGAGCATTTAAAAAATATTATTAAGGGTGGGGTGCAGCTGTTCATGCCTGTGATTCTAGTGCTTTGGGAGGCCCAGGAGGAAGAAAGGCTTCAAGGCAGGAGTTTAAGACCAGCTTCAGCAATGTAGTAAGACTCCATCTCTACAAAAAATTAAAAAGTAAATTAAGCCAGGTGTGGTGGCACGTGCCTGTAGTTCTAGCTACTCAGGAGACTGAGATGGAAGGATTGCTTGAGTCTAGGAGTTCGAGGTTACAGTAAGCGACGATTGTGCTACTGCACTCCAGCTAGGGTAACAGAGTGAGACCCTGTTCCAATAAATAAACAGTAAAAATAACTATGAAAAAGGAAGAAATTCTAAACTGAGCACTCACCACCAGAAAGGAAAGAGGATAACAACATAAACCCAAAGAAGTCAGTAGTTAAACCTAAGGATTTGATTCTAAGCAAAACAGTTAAATGAAGAGCATTGATAAATACATCCTGGATCTGATTTTTTTTTTTTTTTTGGTGAAGAATTTAAAAATGGCCTGTGGCAAAGCAAATTTTTTTTGAATGTATCTACAGTACTAGGGTAAACAAAGTACAGTAAGCAAATACCCTAACAATTTCAGTTCAGACAATTTGAAATCTCAACAAAAAGATTATTACATGAAAATTATTTAAAGATAAATAGTAAGATAAATAGGATAGTAGTTATGGAAAAGACTTGTTATAGGTTGAGCTCTCGGGAAGTAGATGGGGCACACTTAGGAGTGCAAAGGGTTCAATGGGGAGTAACATCTGTGAATGGAAAAGGTAAAGAAGCAGGATAGGGCAGGGGATGCCATCAGGTCATGACGCAGACCCTACGAAGTCTTTGCTATCCCTATGTGGATCTTGGGAGCAAAGATGGCCCATTAGAGAAGCTTCTCATTGACCTCTTGCTCAGTCATTGGGCATGGTACACCATTAGAAGAGCATAATCTCAGCTATCACCTCTTTGCCCACTCATTGGCTGAAAGGATGCCCCAAGAGGAACATGACCCCACTTCAGAAGCTACACAGGCCCCTGAAGGTGCTAAATGCCATAAGTTAGCTAACTATACTCTTTGTGGCTGGTCAGTGAGTTTTCTTGAAAGGGATCTGAATGGTGGATTTCCATGTCTTGTATAGTCCATCCCTTGCTCTGAGTGGATCTATTTCTCCAAACTTGTAGAGGTAGCAACACCTCCAAGTGTCTGATGGGTCTCTTTTCCTGAGGAAAAACTTAGAAGAAGAAGGCTAGCAGGATGAATGAAGGCTCATCACAATAGTTGGTCTCAGGACCACAAATAGTGGTCACTCTCTTCCTCCCTTATTATACATGGTAATTCCCCAAACCCTCAGTGAATATCTCTGCCAGTCTTGGTAACGTATCTCATGGTGCGACCCAAATCCTCATACCTCACAGGTCTGTGCTTTTGGAACTGTATTTTTTAGTTGTGATATTTGTCCATTCATAACCATAGTTGGACAAGGGAGTACCAAGAGACGCCCAAGTGGATCCTGTGAGTTTCATACATCTTCCTTCCTGTCCCTATTTAACTACAGCAGCCCTGCCTCCTTCTGCTAAGTATCATTATTCCTGAAAGGATGGTGATTACATGTGTTGTCTGCTGATTTAAGGACCCCAATTTCCCCAGGCAACAACCATGGCTTGTAGTTCAATGGAAACTTTCAAAAGTGCAGAACCTCTAACCCTGAAGAGCCCAAAGTTGTGTGAAGAGGAGCACAAAGTGCCACAGGGAGTTACTGACAGTGATGGTAAGGGGTCACTTCTGCTTCCATCTTCTTGGTCCAGGGACTCATGTATTTTTCCTACTAGTGGCAAAGCACTGCATAAACATCCCTGATCCAATGCTATACTGCATCCTGAAAAATAGTTCCGTATTCTCACAGGTTACTGTCCCAAGTTGGTACCTTAGCTGTGTCTTCATTGAAACATTCCATCACTTAGTAGGAAACTTCTAGATGGTGCAGTATGTGATAAGACCACCTGCACCTTCTTCATTGTAAATTAAATGCCCGGGTCGAATGTTGCATGGTATTCCATGCCTGTGGATTCAGGCATTCCATAAGCCCTGGATAGTGATACTGGCTGAGGCTCTGAGGGCAGGAAAGGAAATGACGTTTCCAGACTAGGTGTCTACTCCTAAGGAACTATTAATTCTTCCAGATAGAAGAGGCCCAACCTTGCCATCTTGCTACCAAGTTGCTAGTTGGTCTCATCAAGGAATCTAGGGGCTGAGCTATTCTCTGTTGTTGGCAGTTTGAACATTCAGAAGTAGCACTAGCTAATTCAGCTTTGGTAAGTGAAAGTCCATGCTTTTGAGCCCATGCAGCCTCCCTCTCTGCCATGGTAGCCACTTCATTCATTTGTTCATTGTGTTAGCACTGGTAGTGCTGCTAACAAAGTCTGGCTCAGTGTTCCTGCTTGAGAAGATAAGCAACAATTCTACCTCTTCCTTCTCCTTTGCCCTTTGGAAGAATTATGGAAGGGGCGGCCAGGCATGGTGGCTCCCACCTGTAATCCCAGCACTGTGGGAAGCTGAGGTAGGTGGATCACTTGAGGCCAGGAGTTCGAGACTAGCCTGGCCAATACGGTGAAACCCTGTCTCTACTAAAAACACAAAAATTATCCAGATGTGGTGGCACGCACCTATAGTCCTAGCTACTCGAGGGGCTGAGGCAGAGGAATCACTTGAACCTGGGAGGCAGAGGTTGTAGAGAACCTCGATTGTGCCACTGCACTCCAGCCTAGGCAATGGGGTGAGACTCTGTCTTAAAAAATAAAATCATGGAAGGGGAGGATCATGATCATTCAAGTTCATCTTGGAATTGATTATGGTACTCAACACAATTGCCAAAACTTATCCCTAATGGTCAGAACCATGATCTCTCAATCTAAATTCCACAAGTCGGCACAGATCCCTCTCTGGGAAGAAGTCCAGTTATTTCTATTGTTAATCTTTCAGAAGACTAAAGTCTCAGAAAAAGGTTTTAAAGACAACCTTCATACTCCTTCCTTTTTAGATATTTTCTTAGAAATTGGAGATAAATTATCCTCACCAGCAAATCCTAGTAAGCTTCAAGAGCTATCACTTTCTTCTGATCATACCACATCTTCCCAGGGGTTTTAAAGTGTCCTCTGTTACTGCTTCAAACTCATTCCAGTCCCTTGGTATTCTGCAAATTAGCAGTGACTTCTGCAAGGTCACTTCTTGTCTGCATAGTAATCTTCTCCACATCATGGCTATGTCTTATACCTAAGTGATTCTTACTCTGGGATTGGTAATCTTTCCATGGTACAGACATGAGGTGTGCAAGCGTTCCTGGCAATCATGGATGAGGACTCCACACTTAGTGGGTATTGTAGGCTGAAACAAGTCCCTCTCTAAATTCCTATCTTGAAGTTCTAAACCCCAGTACCTTAGAATGTGTCTGTGTTTGGAGATAGGTCCTTAAAACAGTAATTAAGCTAAATGAGGTGGTATGGATGGGTCCTAATTCAATAGGGCTCATATCTTTATAAGAAGAGTAGATTAGGACATAGATACACACAGACCTAGGGAAAGTGAAGAGAAGATACAAGGAGAAACCAAGCCAAGGAGAGTGGCCTGAGAAGAAACATCCCTGCCAACACTGTGATCTTGGACTGCCAGACTCCAGAACTTTGAGCAAATAAATTTCTGTTGCTTAAGCCAGCCAGTCTGTGATATTTTGTTATAGTAGCCTTATCAAACAAATACAGTGGTTTATTCCTTTTCTTTTTTTTCTTTATTTAAATTATTTTTAAAAATAGAAACAGGATCTCTCTATGTTGCCCAGGCCAGTCTTGAACTCCTGGGCTCAAGCAATCCTCCTGCCTCAGCCTCCCAAAGTGCTAGGATTATAAGTGTGAACCACTGAGCCTGGATAATACAGTAGATTTGAATCACCATCAATACACTTACATACACAAGAATACTTTTCTTTATTTCGGATTCAATTCCTGCTCTGGTACCCTTATTCTTCAGAGTTAGTGGGAAAACAGGAGCTCAGCTCTTGTAGAGTTTTCTTCTATTCTTAGGGAATAGTTACACATACCTACCCAGGTCAATCAGCATTCCAGGGTTTTCTGTAGTTGCAATGTGTTGGAAAAGGTCCAATTAATTTTGGTCCTTGAAGTTTAACTTTGATACTTCATTTGCCCAAGTCCACTGCCACTGTGCCATTCACGGGCCATGAGCATCTGTGACTAAGCCATTCTAGGGCCCATCTACCTGAGAATTCCCATCCCTTGAAGTCTTTTATTCTCCAGGATCTTGCTGTCTCCCTAGCCTCACTGCTAGGAAGCAGGGCAGATGAGCTCTCTGCTCTCAGGATACACAGACCTCTGTCTATCACTCTTTCACTTGTAGAGTAACTGTTTCCAGTCTGGGGAACTAAGGTCTATTCATACCACTCTTTAAATCCCTTTCTCCTAATCTTTCCATAAAGATTTTTGGCTCTTCTGTTTTTGGTCCTGTCATGTACTTTCCTGAGCAATAAGCACAGAGCATATTCCTATTCAACAATGAGAGAGGGGAAAATGGAAATATAAGGAGGAGACAACATGGAATGAGAATCTCAAAATAGAGTCCTGTCAATTAATTTTTCTATCCCACTACAGACAGAAGAGACTATACACACTGATTATCAAAGTATATCTTATGGTTACATAGAATTAGGATGCTATCTATGGGAAACCACAGGCTTTATGAATAGGAGTAAACCATTAACTTGTTTCTTATAATTTGTCTTAGGACATGTTTATAGTGCGTCTTGGTTTTACTTAGGAGTATAATCACTTTTTGCTGTTAGGTGTTAACATGATTCCATAATTGTTTGTTTTATAAATATTATTGTATGGATCTACCCCAATAATTTCATTTGCTTTTTATTTATTTGAGACAGAGTCTTGCCTGCTCTGTCACTCAGGCTGGAGTACACTGGTGTGATTTTGGCCAACTGCAACCTCCATCTCCTGTGCTCAAGTGATGCTGCCTCAGCCTCCTGAATAGCTGGGACTATAGAAGCATGCCACCACACCCAGCTAACGTTTTGTATTTTTAGTAGAAGCAGCAGTTAACTATGTTGGCCAGGCTGGTCTTGAACTCCTGACTTAAATTGATTCACCCGCCTTCACTTTTCAAAGTGCTGGGATTACAGGCATGAGCCACCTCAACCTGCCTCATTTGCATTTAAAATATATTATTGAGGTATAATTTAAAAACAGTAAACTCTACTAATCTTAAATGTTCAGTGCAACATCCTGCACTTTGCTTTGTGGTGGTTACGCGTGCCCACATTTCCCTAACTGCAGTTTTCTTGTGTGCCTTTTCAGTCAATTCCCACCCTAAAGGCAATCATTGCTCTGTTTCTATCATCATAGATTAGTTTTTTCATTCTAGAGCTTTATAAACATGAAATCATGTAGTATGCACTGTTTTGCGTCTTTTTTTTTGCTCAGCATGTTTTGAGATTCACCCATGTTGTGCATATCAGTAGTTTGTTCCTGGTATTGCAAACTAGTCTTCCATTTGTGTCCTTAAAAAAAAAAAAAATCATTGGAATGTACTCTGTCTCTGTATCTGGCAGAGTATATGTTGGCCTCTAAGAAATGCAGGGGTTTGGCAGAGCCATTCAGTTAAATGTAATCAGTGCCTAATCAAGCAGAGTTTCTGCAAAGGTGTAACATCTCTAACTTGTCCACTTACAGTGAGTGCTCACTCCAGGGGCAATACATTTGAGTCTCTCCTTTTCTCTCATCTATCCATGATCTAGGCTACAGGGTGTCATTGAACCCCTGAGATTATATTCAAAAGGTGTGTGAATATATGCATTAGTTAAGCTAAGGTAAGATTCTTACAAAATTAAATGGATCAAAGAAATTTCTTTTTCACACAAGAATCCATCGTGGGTATTCATGTTAGCAGAGAGGTGCTACTTCACATGGATGCTTAGGTGTCAGGACTATGGCTGCTGATTATCTTCAACTCATGGCTTCCAAAGTTGGTGTGGTTATCACCATCTTAGCCAGAAGGGACAAACAGCACGGAGGAGCACACGTGTGAAGATTTTATAGGTAGTCTCAGAATTGGCAGAAGTCACATATGCTCACATTTTACTGGAGAGAACTGTTACATGTCCTCAACTATTCGCAAAAGAAGCTGATGTCCAAGAGGGCAAGAGTGGATATTGTCACTAGTGGCCTCTCCTACAATATGTATATTCTACATGTATCTATAGCTTTGATTAGGTTCTCAAAGGGATGGGTCTATGCCCAGAAATGTTTCAGAGCCTGATGTAAGGGCACATGAGCACTGCTGCTTCCACCTTGCCCTAGAAGGTATACTGGGCCATCAAGGCAAAATGACATAAAATACTTACCATAACATAGGAAAACCCTCTTTCCCGCTGTTACGCAGGATGGCATAATACTGTTCATATTCCCTGGCATACTCATTGCAGATCTTGAGGCTGACATCCTATGAGCTACTAGATCTCACTAAAATCCAGCATATTAGAACAAGTCATATTTTATTTGAAAGAGGAGCAATCTTATGTGGTTTGTGTTTTTGTGTCTTTTGTAAGAGATTCTTTTCTACTCTGAAGTGATGAAGATATTTTACAAATCTGGAATTTTCACTTTGCAAATTTAGTGAATTAAATTAATGTAATTAATGAATTAAAAACATTTTTTAAAAATAGTGTGACATAGGGATCTGATGTTTTTTCCTCTAGGTAAAGTGCAAATTATCTTAGCATCATTTATTAAGCAACACTTTTTAAAAAAATTTTTTTTAGCTTTTAAGTTCAGGGGTACATGTGCAGATTTGTTACATAGGTAAAGTTTTGTAATGGGGGTTTGCTGGACAGATGATTTCATTACCCAGGTATTAAGCCTAGTACCCATTAGTTATTTTTCCTGATCCTCTCCCTCCTCCCACCCTCCACCCTCCAAGAGGCCCCAATGTGTGTTGTTCCCCTCTATATGTCCATATGTTCTCATTATTTAGCTCTCATTTAGAAGTGAGAATATGTGGTGTTTGGTTTTCTATTCCTGCATTAGTTTGCTAAGGATAATGGCCTCCAGTTCCATCCATGTCCCTGCAAAGGACATGATCTCATTCCTTGTTATGGCTGCATAGTATTCTATGGCATAAATGTACCACATTTTCTCTATCCACATTTTATTTAGTCCATCGGTCACTGATAATTATTTAGGTTGATTCCATGTCTTTGCTATTGTGAATAGTGCTTCAGTGAACAAACATGTGCATGTATCCTTATAATAGAATTATTTATATATTCCTTTGGGTATATACCCAGTAATGGGACTGTTGGGTTGAACAGTATTTCTGTTTTTAGGTCTTTGAGAACTTACCACCCTGTCTTCCAGAATGGTAAAACTAATTTACACTCCCACAAACAGTGTATAAGCTGTTTTTTTCCTCCACAACATCACCAGCATCTGTTACTTTTTGACTTTTTAATAATGACCATTCTGACTGGTGTGAGATGGTATCTCATTGTGGTTTTGATTTGCATTTTTCCAGTGATCAGTGATATTGAGCTTTTTTTCATATGATTATTGGCCGCACATATGCCTTCCTTTGAAAAATATTTGTGTCCTTAGCCCACTTTTTAATGGGGCTGTTTTTTTCTTGTAAATTTGTTTAATTTCTTTATAGAGGCTGGATATTAGACCTTTGTCAGATGCAAAGTTTGCAAAAATTTTCTCCCATTCAGTAGGTTGTTTACTGTGTTGATAGTTTCATTTGCTGTGCAGAAACTCTTTAGTTTAATTAGAGCCCATTTGTCAATTTTTGCTCTTGGTGTCTTCATCATGAAATCCTTGCCTGTGTCTATGTCCTGAATGATACTGCCTATGCTGTCTTCCAGGGTTTTTATGGTTTGGGGTACATTTAAGTCTTTAATCCATTTCAAGTTAATTTTTGTATATAGTGTAAGGAAAGGGTCCAGTTTCAATCCTCTGCATATGGCTAGCCAGTTATCACAGCACCATTTATTGAATAAGGAATCATTTCCCCATTGCTTGTTTTGGCTAGGTTATTCAAAGATTAGATAGTTGTAGGTGTGTAGTCTTATTTCTGGTTCTCTATTCTGTTCCATTGGTCTGTGTGTCTGTTTTTGTACCTGTACCATGCTGTTTTGGTTACTGTAGCCCTACAGTATAGTTGGAAGTTGAGTAGGTAATGCCTTCAGCTTGCAGTGGTGTGATCTTGGCTCACTGCAACCTCCACCTCCTGGATTCAAGCGATTCTCCTGCCTCGCTGGGACTACAGGCGCATGCCACCACACTGGCTAATTTTTTTTGTATTTTTAATAGAGACTGGGTTTCATCATTTTAGCCAGGATGGTCTCGAGCTCTTGACCTTATGATCTGCCTGCTTCAGTGTCCCAAAGTGCTGGGATTACAGGCGTGAGCCACTGTGTCCAGCTAGCTTTGTTCTTTTAAGGAAATCATCTTTGATGTATGAATTTGCATGGACTCAGACATGTACATGTAGTTGTTTCTGAATTCTCTTTCACTACATGGCCATCTTTACATTAATGGTATCAACTCAATGTGCTTATTATGCATATTGTGAAAGCACATTGAACTTGGTTTAATAATATTATATGTAGAGTTTATCATTTTTTATTCCGTAGTAGATTGATCCAGTATTTTCTTTTCTATGGCATTGTCAGGTTTTGGTATCAAGATTTTATTAGCTCATAGTGGAGCTAATTTTTCTTTTTCTATGCTTTGCAACCATTTGAACAGAGGTTATTTGTCTGAAGATTTAGTAAGTCTTGCTAACCAAAACTTTGAACTTTTTTGCATATTTATTTAGAAATAAGAGTTTAAATTATTTAATGGTTTTAAATACATTAGTGTAATTTTTGAATTAATACAATTTTGTAATTTATTATAAAGTATTTCAGC
Organism: Sapajus apella; assembly: GCF_009761245.1. Lineage (NCBI taxonomy): Eukaryota > Metazoa > Chordata > Mammalia > Primates > Cebidae > Sapajus > Sapajus apella. Next base: position 17,219,531 of record NW_022436986.1, on the reverse strand, counting down.
TCTGTAATTTTGCTGCTTTTCGAGTTCTAAAAGTACTGAGCTTTGTATTATTTAAAAATTTTGCACATAAAGTAAAATTTTCTTGATATTTTTAGCATACATTTAAATGTACTGCAATTAAAATCACACAAAATGTAACTACACTGTTTTGCTAAATTATATCACAGAGTTTGCATGAGTTTAAATCTACATTGCAACTATCATTATTTAAAGGAAATCTTTGTCCACAAAGGAAAATATAAAATCATGTATTAATTTTCATTTTTTATTGACTTAAAAATTAATTTATTGAAGGAAGTCTTTCGGCCATGTTTTTTATGTCATACTATTCTTAGTATTTTAAAAATTCTACTAAAACTATAAGTAGAATCTCCATATTCATAGCCTCCTTTGTTTCTTTTCTCTTTTTTCATTGTCAGTTTTACTAGAAATTTATCTATTTGACTATTGTTCTAGAGAACCAGGTTTTGTTTTGTTGACTGTTTCTATGATTTCTTTGTGTCCAGATCCATTTTTAGCTTTATAGTTGTATGTATAACACACATATATTTTTTTCCTTTTCCTTTTCTCTTTTCACTCTGTTTTAGATCTAAGCCTTTTTTGCTTCAGATGAGGGAGACTACAGAGAAGGAATTTGCTAGCCTTGACCTACTTCTGACATTACCAAGATTATTCATGCAGATATATGTGATAAGAAAAAGGTAAACACAGAGTTACTCTGTTTGGGGCTTTCATTGCAGCCTAGTCCTTGCAGGAGGCTGCTTCGTGCAAACCCAACTTCTCTTCATCTTGGAGTCTCCTTATGCTACCTGTACTTTGAAGAGTGTTTTTATTATTATTATTATTACTTTTTACTAAATTGTGCTGCCCCACCCACCTTTGCCACTGGCATTTTAAAATAGAAAGGTTTCCTAAGGAGAATTTTTTTTTTTTTTTTTTTCACTAGCCGAGGGGAAAAACAAGGAGAGGCACAAATACCTGATTTCAAGAGGGAAGAAACCTACGCCTGGAGGCCTCTGAATAACTTTCCCCAGCAGGCTGAGTTCTCCCAGGGTATTGTTTCACCAAAATACAGTCTTTGAATGGGTCTCTACCTTAATAGGCTGGAGGGAAAGTTTCCAACAGATCGTTTTGCTGATAGTTTTGATTACTCAGAAAATTTCAAAAGCTTTTTGCCAGAGGGAAGCGAACATAGGGAGGAAGAGAGAACTCTTCCATGAGTGTGCCATGACTGGGGAACCCTTTTGAACAAATAATAGTGCCAAAGGCAGTGACAGCCAATTTTTCCCTCCTTAAATGCTTCTCAAATTATAGTCCTTGGATCACTAGCTAATATCGATAATCTGACAAGGTCTATGGTGTCCCTCAAGATATTAATATAAAATCTGAACTTGAAATACTCATCAAAATGTTTCATTTTGCTGAACGTTTTCTTTTTTAAGACAGAGTCTTGCTCTGTTGCCGAGGCTGGAGTGCAGTGGTGCAATCTTGGCTCACTGCAACCTCCACCTCCTGAGTTCAAGAGAGATTCTCATGCCTCAGCCTCCCGAGTAGCTGGGACTACAGGTGTGCACCACGATGCCGGCTATTTTTTGTATTTTTAGTAGAGACAGGGTTTTAGTAGAGACAGACATGTTGGTCAAGCTGGTCTCGAGCTCTTGGCCTCAAGTGATCTGCCTACCTCTCGGCCTCCCAAAGTGCTGGGATTACAAGCATGAGCCATAGTGCCCGGCTTCATTTTGCTGAATATATATATATATATATATATATATATATATATATAAATTTAAAAATTTTAAAATCTTTTAAGAGACAGGGTCTGGCTCTGTTGCTCAGGCTGGAGTGCGATGGCACAGTCACAGCCCACTGCAGCTTTGAATTCCTGGGCTCAAGTGATCCTCTCACCTCAGCCTCCCAAAGTGCTGGGATTACAAGCATGAGCCACTGTGGCTGAGTATTTTTTGTTATGTTGGACAGTACCAGCTGTCTTTGGGTCTTCACCTCTGCTGAAGTCATTTGAAGAAACAAATCTAAAGAAACATTGCTTGGCAGAGGGTAGGAGAGAAAGGTTAGGACAGAAAGCATCAGGATGATGCTCCAAGAAAGGGACTGTCAGAACAACAAGAGGACTACAGACAGGAGAAAACATTCAAGAAAACATATCAAGGTATTCTTTGTTCCTGCTGAAACATCATTAATGTTAGTGTTTTCAGAAGCCCACTCAAATATATTATTTTACTTTGATAAAAGACAACTTGGAACCATATGAAATAGACTGCACTGCTACTATCATTCCATTTTACAGATGAGAAAAGTAGCTCATTTGGAACATAATGAACTAGCTCTTATGGGTTAATCTATGTGCTGAGCCGAATTCTGTATTGTATTTCATTTTCTCCGTCCTTTTCCACTGGATGTACAAAGCTACATTTAATTTGAAAGTTATTGATCTAAAGCTGGCTGCAGAAGCTGTCTCATTCAGACAGTTCCACGCTTGTCAGGAAGACAGGTCTGTCCAGGCAGACCTTTTGTTTTGTTCTTTATTTCATTTTAGGCCATGGCAGACCAAGTAAAGAGGAAATGAAGTGTTTTATAGCAAATAATTTACTTTTGAATACACATGTCTTGTATGGACAGGCCTCCCAATTTGATGTTAGAAGGGACCACAGAGTAGTTAAGATAGTTAATATGTAGTCAAAACAGAAGCAGCTGTATTTCTTAAGAAGATAAGAGATGAAATGAATATATTAAAAATATTCAAGTTGAGTGGTAGGTAAGAAACTCCTTTTATTCTACCTTTGATTTATGGGGAAAGGCTAAACATGGAAATAATTAATTTAAAAATGTTCTTTATATTAGATATAGAAGTATTGGTGTTGAGAAATCTGACAGTGTATAGGAAGAAAGAGACAGGAAAATTAGCTAATAAGTAATTTTTCTGAACTGAGTAGAGTTATGGTTAAAAGTATATGGAAACCTCTTTCAAGTATATTCTTTTTGTACCAATATACACTTTTTATGATACTTAGATTTTATAGTGGACATTTGCCTATGCATCCCAATATAATATTTCTTATAGTTTGAGATCAACTCCTATCATTTGTGATATAAGTAAGTGGCTGATATTCATGGGTGTATGTATTTATATGCATTTCTGCATGCTGTACATGAACATAGTAGCATTGTGCATGAACATATTAGTACTGTGCATGTGCTAAAATTTCAATTTTTTCACATGGTAGGTTATTATAAAATAAATCATACATTGGTAGGGAAGGTATAGAAAGCAAAGTTATTTAAAGTCGAATTTTAAAAAGGATTCAAATGTGCCTGGGCGCTGTGGCTCACACCTGTAATCCCAGGACTTTGGGAGGCCGAGGCGGGCGGATCACCTGAGGTAGAGAGTTCGAGACCAGCCTAACCAACATGGAGAAACCCTGTCTCTACTAAAAATACAAAATTAGCTGGGCGTGGTGGCACGTGCCTGTAATTCCAGCTACTCGGGGGGCTGAGGCAGGAGAATTACTTGAAGCCGGGAGGAGGAGGTTGTGGTGAGCCGAGATCGTGCCATTGCACTCCAGCCTGAGCCACAAGAGAAAAACTCCGTCTCAAAAAAAAAAAAAAAAAAAAGACTGGACTGACTTTTTTAAAAAAAAGATTTGAACCATTGTTTTAAAAAGGAAACAGCTTTAGATAGTAAATTATTTACCGCCAGGGCTCAGCCCTGAGCATCCTGTGAAAAACCACACGAGCTTGGTCAAGGTCCTAAGTAGTCACCGGTGGGAGACGGTCATGGTCTCTTCACAGCATAACTCAATTGAGGCTTGAAAAGTTTCCGTCCAACTGCGGTTTTCAGGGACTTTTCTCTTCTGCAAAGTCCAAGGTGACCGGGTGGCCATCATCGACATAGCCCTGCCTCGCTGTGCTGCGTTTCTCTCAATCAGATCAGTCCTGCAAAGTCCCCAAGCCTTACTGCTGTCGTGCTGTCTTCTGTGCCATTTCAAGGCGAGGGCTCATGAAACGTTTGCTCACACGCTGCAATTTTGATACGCCGTGACCTTAGCTGTGGAGCGAGAGGCCGATAATTCTGATCACTCCAGAAATCCTGGGAAGCCAGGGGTGGGAGATGGGTGTGCTGGGGTGGCGTGGCTAGGTAGACCTCATTGAGTGGGTGTTGTTATAAGACCTGGGCGAGTCGCTGTGGCTGCCACTCTCCTGAGAACGATCCCTAGGCCTTAGTCCGGCGCCGCGCCCGCCCACACCTCCAGGTGTGCGGTCCCCGCCCTTAATTACTCTCACTAAAATTGATAGTTTACACTTGCAAAGCTACACTGGGAAAGCGGAAGAGAAATGTCTAATCATGGATATGGAGAACTAGGGGAGCGGACACACTTGCTTCGGTTTGCAGATCCAGTGAAGTGAAAGATCAGAACTAGAAACGTATGCACCTTCCTAGCAGCAAAGCTGCCTCTGCGTTCTTCGCAGTCTCCGGTGCAGGGCAGCGCTGGGAGAAACTTGGCGCCTTCTGGAAAGTTTAGAAAGTGAACTACGAAAGAGAAGGCCACATTTGGGAGTTTTGCCGGCCCCGCGATGTTTTCCAGAGCTTTTCGAGGGGGAAGAGGAGAGCGACAACGTGAAAATGCCCCGTGCCGGGCCATCCACCGGAATCCCACCAGCTGTCCGGCGCTGGGGTGAGCTCAGGAGGGGCGGGGGTGGGACCCGAGCTGCGAGTGTGTCGGCTCGGGGGCGGGGCGGGGGAGCCTGCTGAGATACTGAATGGGAGGCTAAGGCCTCCCCCCACCCCGGCCCCGCCGCCGCCGGTTACGGAGCCAATGAATGAAGGAGGGGGCGCAGAGGTCAGGGGCGCTGGGGGCGCCACACCAGGTAAGGGGTCCAGCTCGGGAGCAGGGAGGGCGGACTCTGGGGGTTTGGGAGTTGCTGACTTGTGCTACGTGGAACAAGCAGAAAAGAAGGAAGGCGGAGGAAGAAAGGAGGCTGGCGTCGGCGCTGTTCCTCCGGCCCTCCCTCGGCGCCCACTTCTCCTGCCGGCGCGCCAAAGCCGGGCAGTAAGGGCCGAGCGGCTGCTGACGCTCCCCGAGTGGAGACTCCGTCTCCAGCCCCCCTGTGGAGCGCGGCCGGGATCTGGGGCTGCCAGGGGCCGGGACCGCGGAGCCCTCCCCGCCGCTCGACCGAGCACGGGACCCCGGCGGGGTGGGCGCAGGGGGCGGCCCAGCTCTGCGCGACGGCCGAGGGGCGGGCGGAGGGCCGGGCTCGGCTGACGGCGGGGCGGGGGCCGCCAGGACTGGGCGCGCGGCCTGAAGCCAGCCCGGGGGCGGCGGGAGCGGGACGCGCGGCGGCGGCGGCGAGCGCAGGTAAAGGGGCAGGAGCGGCGCGTGGGGACGGCGCCCCCTGGGCGCGATGCCAGAGGCCGCGGCTACGGCTCGGCCGCCGCACTGCGCGCTGGGCTCACACTGTCCCGCCGCGGACGGGCTTTGTGGCTGAGGGCGGGCGCGCGTGCGAGTGCCGGTGAAAGTGTGGGTGCGCGCGCTGGGCCGCGGCACGGGTGGGTGGCCGTGCGTTCCTGCGAGCCGGCTTGCAGGAGGCGAGGCTGCCCTGGCCTCCCGCATCCAGCGGTGGACCGAGGCCCGGGAGGGAAGTTGCCGCAGCCGCTCGGGCCGCCGGCCCTCCCGTCCTGCGCCAGGTCAGTGCGCCTCGGGACCCGCCCAAGTGACACGTAGGTGGCCTCCAGTTACCTGGGTCGGGGTGGGTTCGCGGGAGGGCTTGCGAGGGGCCCTTGAAATTCTCCCCAAACCTCGTCCTGTTGGACGTGCATTGCGAGCAGTCCCCGCGCCTCCGGGGCTCCCGCACCTCTCGCTTCCCACTGAAGACTCGATTGTCCCCCCAACTCCGGGCTGAGGACTTTTAATTCAGTTTCTGTCCGACCGCCTAACAAACGTGCTTAGCAAGTAACAGGAGGCTGTAAGGCATGGGAGGGACCTGGCTTTGAGTTAATGGTTTTGAAATCGACAGCTCTTTTGGCTTGCGTGGGACTCCTTTGTGGCGAATGGATTTAAAGTTTATTCTTGTTTTTCTTTGCTGCCTTTTGGCCTTTGAAATGTTAAGAGTGAAGGCTTTCAGGACTTGTTGCTGCCTGCTGTCTGGGGCCTGAGATTGTGGCTCTCCGCTGTTGCTCCCCCTCCTTTTCATTTTTGTTGAAATCCATGGATTTTTCATAAATGTGGGTGCTGGCTTGTTTCACCATGGACGCGTCGTTTCCTGTGGGGTTAGATAGATATTCGTAAACATAAATATTGAAAACGTAAATAACTATCACAGCTAAATCCTCTATTCCTTCAGGCTCTAACAGTTTGTTTTTCACGTATTTGCATAAGTGTGTTTGCTCAGCTAAGCATAACTGGTAAGCCAGAGGTCTGTGATTCAGAGTCTGCAGTTCTGGTTAAAGGGAGACTGTGCAGTTGGAAAATGCTAAGTTTTTGCAAGAAGTTATCCCCTTGCCAGATAGAAGAGTGAGTCCCAAGGAAAAAGAGTATATGTTAGAGATGTGGTTGTTTGAACCAAACTAAATAGCATTAAAATACACAGGGAGGTAGAATGTCACCTAGTTGTTTCTGCCCTTGATTTCCAGATCCCAGTAGGAGCGAGTATAATTGCCTCAAATGCAAAATTATGAATAATAATCATCATTGTAAGTATACTAAGGCTGCATTTTTTCTTGATGCTAATTTGAGAATAAAAAAATCAAGTGGCAGGAGAAGGAGGTAGCTTGAGGCAGGAAGGCACGGGCGAGGAGCGAGGAGAGAAGGCTAGGTTGTCATCATCCCAGCCTGCAAGGCACACCGCGTCCCCTAGCGGCGCGACCTTAGCCAGTCGGGTCAGCCCAGCTGCTCCTGGTCTCTGCGTCCCCATCTGGAAAATGGATGGGGTTGGTGATCTTTGCTGTTTCTTCCAGCTTCGCAAATAACTAGAAGCCGGTGCAAGGTTATCTTATGTTAAAGCAGTAGGAAAAGGTAGGAGGGGTATGTAAAAGGTCCAGAGGGCCCGGAAGATGGAAGAAAACCAGCAACAGAGGATGCCTGGAGGAGAAAAAGCCTTGAGCTGGGAGTTCATTTCCTCTAGTTTTTTTTTTTTTTTTTTTTTTTTTTCTTTCCTTAAGGAAATCAATCATACTTTCCCTCTCAGATCAACCGCTTGTTATCCTTATTATTTTAAGCTTGTGAGTTTGTTTAGCTCATGCGCTAAGGTGAGGTCAAGGTGATCCTTGCAGTCTGACTTCTACCCGGCATCACTTGACCCATTTGCATCATTGTCTCTTAGGGGAACAGCTCCTGCCCAGGGCTGTGAGCACTCAGCATGGATTTCAGTCTCCCTGTGAGTGATGGGAAAGAAATAACAGAGGTAAGAATGTAAGTGGCAGCCCTTTCGAAATTTCTATTTTTATTCGAAGCTAATATTTTCCAAAAAGTAATTTGATTTTTTTTTTTTTGTTTCAAATTATACTGTAGACTCTGCAAGGTTTTACTGAATCTATTCCATTAGTGACCTACTAGAACATTCAAAGAGTAAAATATTCTCTCCTGCTCAGTCTTTTTGATACACAGTGACATTCAGTCTGAAGTAAGTGATATTTAGGGCCAAGACTCATTTCAAATGCTTGGTATGGAAAGTTGCAATCCGGGCAGAATACACTGTATCATTTTCACTGGGAAGGTCTAAGTATTCAGCAGATAACAGCACTTTTAGAATTTAGTTGAGGTCAAGATTTTAATGTCTATGCTTGATGTGTGTGGCCTGTCTTCCTTTTCTTTAATGTTTTGGTATCAATATGCCTACGCCCTTGAGGAACATTATTTATTTTAAAAGCCAAAGTGTGATGTAATAAAAACTTAAACATAAGCTCTTTGTTTAAAGTTGAACAGTCTTCTCTGGCCTTAAATCAGCATGATACAACTTTTTGGTTTCTTATTTTTACATATCATGTTACCCTGCTATTTAAATATCCCTGGCCTGGTGTGGTGGCTCATGCCTGTAATCCTAACACTTTGGGAGGCTGAGGCGGGAGGATCACTTGAAGCCAGGAGTTTGAGATCAGCCAGGGCAACATAGTGAGACTCTGTCTCTACAAATAATTAATTAATTAATTAATTAAAAGAATTATCTGAGTATGGTGGTATGTGCATGTAGTCCCAGGTACTCAGGAGGCTGAGGAGGTAGGATGGCTTCAGCCCAGGAGTTCAAGGCTGCAGTGAGCTGTGATTGTGCCACTGCACTGCAGCCTGGGTGACATAGAGAGACTCAGTCTCTTAAAAAAAAATCTTAGGGAAAACTAATGGATGTCTTAGAAAGTTGAGAGAAAATGAGGCAATTTTATTTCAGCAAATAATTGTTGAATGTCTTCCACTGTGGCAGATGCAAGCATGGTGAAAAGGAAGCTCCAGAAAGAGCTGCAACCGGGGGGAATATGTATATGCAGTGTTGTGTAACTGGGCGGTAGCCGTACAGTCCGAGAGCTTTGGCATGCCAGGGAATGGAGAATTACATTTGATTCAGGGAACTACCTTACAAATGTGGGTTGAAGAATAACATATCTTTTAAAAGATGAATGGTGGAGGAATGAAGACAAAGTGAGAGTCTAGGGTGATGAAGGCTGGAAAGTTACAAAGTGACACATTGTGGGGGACCTCTCATGTTATTTTAAGGAGTTGTGCTACATGGGGATAGGGAAGGGAGGAGGAAGTATTACAGAACCTCAAGATGCAGAAAGACACTGAGTAACACATATTGGGGCCGAGTGAGGGGTGTGATGATGGGGGGGCTTTTATTCTATTACAATCCATGTAACTTATGTATGGCGGCTACGTTTTAAGACACTATTGCCAGTTTACTCAAATTATAAAGGTTGTATAATAAACTAAGAAGTGGTTTCTTCCTCCCTATTCCCCCCAAATTGATAGCATTTTGTACTTTTGAGAAATTTAAGTTAGTAAAAATTAATGATGGTATTGTGTTACAGCTGGACCTCATGGGGCCTTTTGAACATGTGGGGTTGAAATCGTTCTGCAGGCACAGAGCTGTCCAAGAAAACATTTTTTCCCCCTTGCTCTCTTTTTTGTTTAGGGGAGGGCTTGCTGGTTAATGCTAATTTAAACATGACTCTTCTGGCAACTGGCATTCTTGACCCTGTTTATGTTCTAAATGCTATTTAACCACAGTGGTTGGATATTTGCAGCACAAAAGAGAAAAAATTATTATTACTTTGAAACTGGCATTAATGCTGCTGTAAATGATAGGGCAGGAGTGGTAGACGAGAGGAGACAGGAAAAGAGTTGCTCCCTGGGTACTGCAGTGAGAGATGACACAACCATAAGAGTTATTTAAGTTTAACGTCCAATAGAAGTAACTTGCTTTATATATACATATATGTGATACATGTATATATATTTATATATAATATATATATTTTATATATATTTATTTTGTATATATATATTTGAGACAGAGTCTCACTCTGTCCTCACCCAGGCTGGAGTGCAGTGGCTCAATCTTGGCTCACCTCAACCTCTGCCTTCTGGGTTCAAGCGATTCTCCTGCGTCGCCATGTTAATCAGGATGGTCTCGCTCTCCTGACCTCATGATTCACCCACCTCGGCCTCCTGAAGTGCTGGGATTACAGGCATGAGCCACCGAGCCCGGCCTGTATATATATATTTTAAATCCCTAGAGTTAAAGTGTTTAATTATCTGTCACATAGGAAGAAGTTCTGTGGGATCCATTTGGGAGGGGTATTCAGGAGCTCTACAGGCTCACACGCACTCTTCAGTACATCTGTGTCACAGGAGGGAATACATTGGTTTTCAGTTGCATACCAGAGGTGGAACTGACTTGGGTGTCTTTACATTGCTCTTGAATCTGGAGATGCTAGAGTACCCAGGAGACAGGAAAAAGAAGTGGTCGGCCACTGTGGTTCACGCCTGTAATCCCAGCACTTTGGGAGGCCAAGGCGGGTGGATCACCTGAGGTCAGGAGTTTGAGACCAGCCTAGCCAACATGGTGAAACCGCATCTCTACTAAAAATACAAAAAATTAGCCAGGTATGATGCTTGCCACCTGTAATCCCAGCTATTCAGGAGGCTGAGGCAGGAGAATTGCTTGAACCTGGGAGGCAGAGGTTGCAGTGAGCCAAAATCTTGCCATTGCACTCCAGCCTGGGCAACAGAGTGAGACTGCATCTCAAAAAACTAAAAACAGACAAACAAAAAACCAAAAAACAGGAAAAAAAAAAAAAAAAAAAAAAGAAGCTAGACTAATTTCTGTCAATTACCTTGTGAATACAATTTGAATGAATGATCTTCCCAGCAATTTGTTTTATTTTCTGCAAGGGAAATTGAGTTTGGCATGTTTAATAAATTAAGTTGATTAAGTTGGAGGAGCTTAAGGTTAGTATACTTTATTTCTTAGGACACTTCTTTTTTTTTTTGAGACTGAATGTCCTTCTGCCACCCAGGTTGGAGTGCAGGGTGCTATCTTGGCTCAGAGCAACCTCTACCTGCGGGGTTCAAGCAATTCTCCTGCCTCAACCTCCTGAATAGCTGGGACTATAGGCGTGTACCAACATGCCTGGCTAATTTTTTGTATTTTTAGAGACAGGGTTTCACTGTGTTAACCAGGATGGTCTGCATCTCCTGACCTTGTGATCTGCCCACCTTGGCCTCCCGAAGTGTTGGGATTACAGGTGTGAGCCACTGCACCCAGTCTAGGACACATTTTTGGTGGGAGAAGAGGAGGGGTAGCATGGTGGAGATGATTTTATTTAAACTCCCTGTCATTTTTTAGCATGTTAGTATGGTTTCGAAGTAGTGTTATTGTTGTATTATTAACTTGTGGAGCTGGGCCAAAGAAAATTGTCTTAATGCTTGCATGTCCCTGTCATCTAATCAGTGCTGTAGAAACTTTAACCCTGAAGTCCATGTAAAATTCTAATTATTTTTTTCCCCAGAAATGAAAGAGAACTATTTTACTACATTCATGGATTTAGGTTATAATTTATTTTATTTTTGTGGTACTGTTTAAAAAAAGTGATATAATGACAGGGCAGACCCTTTAGTCCGGTGCTAAAACAAACATGCAGCAAGTCTGCATGAGGCAAAGCAAACTGTGTTTGTTGTATTATGAAAATAAAGAAAAATGTTTTCAAAACCAGCCTTTTTCTCTAAAAGAAAAAACCTTTGACTAATAATACCTGGCCATGGATCTCTCTCAAGGGTGGGATTGCCAGCTGTTGGTTGGAGGAAATTTTGTTCATTATGGCCATTATGTGTGCTATGTTTCTTAGAGTCTAGGATTTGCTATGGAGAGATTGCTACTGTGAGCCATTCCTTTTATAGCAAGTTTTTCTGTATTTATTACCTATGTGTCTAAACAATGCTCCACATTAGACTTCATGTCCATCTGCTACACTCATTTTCTTCCTCTATGTCTAGGTGGTTCTCTTTGACCAACCCTTAACTGCCCTGATTCTGAAATTCTGCCCGAATTAAAGGATATTCCTGGTTCTTTGGAGGGAGAAATGGTTCAGGGGCAGAGGAAACATGTTTTATTTATTTACTTTTTTGCCCCTCTATCTCAGGAGTACTTAACTGACTGCCTGCTGTATACCAGGCTTTGTGCTAGTTACTAGGAGTGGGTGTGAATAAGGCAGGATTCCCACCCTCCAGGAGGAGCTTACACACGATTAACAGATCATTACAATTCACTGTAACTAACAAGTGTTATGAGAGAGATAAACTTTGCAGGAGCACCAAGGGAGGCACTTGACCCTCAGGGGTGAGGTGGTGGAGGTCAGGGAACCTGCTGGAAGATTATGATCTGGAAGGACGCTGGGAGATAAACCAAGCCTAGCAGAGATAAAAAAACGTATCGCGAGGCTTTCTGTCTGCAGTTTTGCTACTCCTGGGTAGGCCAAAGTGCCTCTCTTTTTATATCTGGAAAATAAGAATAAGAACTGATATTATATGGTTGGTGGTTCTGGTTTTCATTTACTATGTGTTCTTTAATCCTTTATATTACTCTTTCATTCATTCCATATTCAGTAGGCATTTGATGAGTACCCATCCTGTACTGGGCAGATAGCACTGCAGGAAACAAGATGGGGACAGACCCACTCTCTCTTGAGAATGGGTCTGTTTGCCTTCTATCACGTGACATTAGTAACAGAAGTTCTTTTAGAATGCCTTCAAATTCAGGCATATGTATCTTGTTATTCCTCCATTTTAGGAACATTTTCTCCAAAGTAGTCTTGATACTTTCAGGTGAGTTGGCCTTTCTGTCTTAGGGAAGGAGACCACAGAGCCTGGTAACCTCATTTCAATTTTATATGCTTGAACCATTTTGCTAAGAGTTACCTGTTTTAAAGTCTAGAGGTAGACATAGCTGTGTTTTATCTGTAGCCCTGCTTTGCTTCCATCTCATTTTCTGTATTCTTACTTTTAACCCAATTTGTGTTTGAGATTCTCTGCTCAGTGTATAGCTTGCTTTCTAGAATAATTCAAATCTAGTCTCTGTGGAAAGTCTGACTTATTATTTATTTATTTATTTTGAGATAGGGTCTTATTCTGTCACCCAGGTTGGAGTGCAGTGGCATCATCCTGGCTCACTGCAGCCTTGATCTCCTGGGCTCAAGCTGTTCTCCCACATCAGCCTCCCAAGTAGCTGGGACCACAGGTGTATGCCACTATGCTTAGCTAATTTTTTTTTTTTTTTTTGAGATGAACTCTCACTGTATTACCCAGGCTGGTCTCAAACTCCTCGGCTCAAGAGATCATCTCACTCTGGCCTCCCAAAGTTGGGATTGTAGGTGTGAGTCACTGCATCTGGCCAATACTTGTTTTGGAATCACCCTATCATGGTGCTTTGCTTCACTAATGCATTTCACTTATGATCTTGAAGTCACTCAGGGATACAAATACAAAAGAAAGCATTCCAATTAGAAGTAGCTGCATTCATTTATAAATTTTTTTTTGCAATGATTCAAACACTATAGATGTGTCTAAAGTAAATGTAAAAATCTCTCTCTGCCACTTCAGCCTTACCCATCTGATATAACCCCTTTGCCATCAGTTGGTTCCATAGCCTTCCATAGTTGTCCTTTTGCTTATATAAACCTACAAAAATGAAAATTTATGTATATTTACATGTGTGTGGGATAAGTGTGGGTATGTTTGTACATACATACATACTCATATGTATGTTGATCTGTGTATCTGTCTGTGCCTGCCTCTTATTTTCTTTTGCTTTAGAGAGGCTATATTTGGGGCTGCCATCAAGGGTGAGAAGTTTGAAGCTGGAAGAGCCTGCATGGTTCCCTTCTTGAACTGGTGCAGCATGATGTCACTCAAGAGTTCTTGTCAGAGTGATATGAATGTCTGGCTGTTATTAAGGGGAACAAGAAAACTATTTCTAGCTGTGTGACAACCAAGACGACAAAAAGCATTGCAGAAAATATTAGTACCACGAGGACTCTGCTTCATCGGGGTCTCAGGCGAGGGGAAGAGGGGCATTTTGGAGCACGTGTTTGGCATCTGTGAGTGTTTTGTTAGGTACAAAACAAGGCCTGGGTGAAAGGCCTGTCAAGCACTTCTGGAGCAGAGAAGATAGGTAGAGTTTTTCATTATAGGCAGGTTTCACTGTGAAAGTATTAAATGAGGACCCCCCACCTTAGAAGTGTGTAATCAGCAGATGATAAGGATGGTGTGTTCTTATTAAGAGAATAACATAGCTGAAACAGAATTGCCTTTTGTTAAGGGGATTCTTTGCCTTTTTCCACTACAATTGTTGAGAAAAGGATTATTTTCAAGTAAATGAAGTATTCATTCTGTACCCACTATTTGTTGTAGTTCCACAGAGAACTGCTTGCTTTACTTTCTGTGTAGACACACAGAAGCAGTACAGGTTCAAAGGCTAGGGCAAGATGACTTTTCTACATTCAGTGCAATCTGTTCTCTGGTCACTTATTTGAGACTCTGTCAATTTAGTTTCAAGCAACTGGTATCTTGGAGCCGTTCTGTGTCCTGTGTTTGGCTGAGGACACTAAATCTTTTTTTTTTTTAGACAGAGTCTCACTCTATCGCTAGGCTGGAGTGCAGTGGCACAATCCCGGCTCACTGCAACTTCCATTTTCTGGTTTCAAGCAATTCTCTTGCCTTAGCCTCCCGAGTAGCTGAGACTACAGGCATGCACCACCATGCCCTGCTAATTTTTTGTACTTTTAGTAGAGATGGGGTTTCACCATGTTCGCCAGGATGGTCTCAATCTCTTGCCCTCGTGATCTGCCTGCCTTGGCCTCCCAAAGTTGTGGGATTACATGTGTGAGCCACCGCGCCCAGCCTGAGAATGCTAAATTTTAAATAATTGATTAATTTATTTTTATTTTTTTGAGGCAGAGTCTCACTTTATCACCCAGGCTGGAGTGCAATGGCATGATCTGGGCTCACTGCTTCCTGGGTTCCAGCAATTCTATTGCCTCAGCCTTCCAACTAGCTGGTACCACAGGTGTGCATCACCATGCCTGGCTAATTTTTTTTTCTTTTGTATTTTTTGGTAGAGACGGGGTTTTGTCATGTTGGCCAGGCTGGTCTTGAACTCCTGGCTTCAAGTGAACCACCCACTTTGGCCTCCCAAAGTGCTGAGTTTGCCGGTGTGAGCCACTGTTCCTGGCTTGAGGACACTAAAATTAAGGAAGTATGGTCTCTGCTCTTTTGTAGCTCATGAACACGGAGAGACATGGACTCAAATGATTAAGATCAGGTAAGCAGTGATAAATACTGTAAACGAAGGTTCAAACAAAGAGCTGTCTGCATATCTGAGGATGGAGAGGGTAAGTCAGCCTTAGAGGAGGGAAATGACTTGCAGCAGGATGCCAGCCTTGATGGTCTGTGGAGCTCATTCCATGCAGAAGAGTAATGAGGAAGACCCAGTGTGTTCCCTGTGAGTGACAAGCATGGGGAGGAGTGCCTGGAATTGATGGTTTGTGGCAGGAAGCAGTGGGACCAGTCTTGAAGGTTGTGGAGATAGGAGGGTACTGGAGACTACTAGGGACAAAAAAGGGCGCATTGATGCCATTACCGGACAGCACATGAGAGTATGATGATTGTTGCAGTGAGGCTTGTTAGTTTTAGACATGTCTAAAACCATGCAGAGATTTTCAGCTGGTTGCTGGCAGTTTAAGTTTAAAGCTTAGCTGAGGAGTCAGCTTGCAGTATTCAGGAATAATTGTTAACTAGAGAAGTAAATGCCAGTAAAATTTATGTGATTAGCTGGAGAATACCTTTAGAATGAAACGATTGATATATTTTAACAGCAAAAGACTTACTTCAATTCTTTAGATTATTTTTCTTCAGCAGATTATAGTAGTTTTATGGTTATCAAGCATTCATGGAGCATTTACTAGGGATTCTCGTGATTAGGTGGTTGTGGGGAGATAGGAAGGAAATGGTACAAATTTCAACATAATATTCCATTGGGGTGAACAAAACATCCCTGAAACAGTCCAATCCAGCTGTTGTTATCTGGAAAAAAAAATCCTTATGATAATTAGGTGGTGATTTGAGGTCTGAGGGAGATTGCAGATATAGTTTTAATTTACAAAGACTAGTGGCAGTGAGTGTTATATTGCTGTGATGTAAAAGATAAACCTTTCAGAAGAACATTGGAAATTTTAGTAACCTAAAGACCACACTTTAAGAAACTCCTACAGGTTTGTCATACAGGTTTTAAAAGTCTGATCCCTGGTGATCAATGGGGTGACAGATGTCGCAGCTAGATCGGTCTGTTGGGGGGAAATGGGGAATGATGAGGGGGTGGGGAGGTGGGGAGAGATAGCATGGGGAGAAATACCAGATATAGGTGAAGGGGAGGAAGACAGCAAATCACACTGCCATGTGTGTACCTATGCGATAATCTTGCATGTTCTTCACATGTACCCCAAAACCCAAAATGCAATAAAAAAAAAAGTCTGATCAAATAATTTTAAGCTTTAGTTGTCTGATTGAGATAAAAAGTAGGATACAGTACAAGTTTGTCCTTTACTTAGTTAAAAAAAAGTGTTTTTCTAATTAAGAATTTATTTTCACTTTAGATAATTCTATTGGCGTGCCTTCTTGCATGCAAGAGAGAAAAAAGATAAGTTTATTCTTAGTTTTTTTCTTTCTAAGCTGTTATGATTCTTTTAAATTATACTCATTTTAATTTGATAGAAAAAAAAGTACATACTCATTTAAAAACATTTGGAATGTACAGGGGATTTATGTTCAGTTCCACGACTTAAGATTCACTTTCTTGCCGGGCATGGTGGCTCATGCCTGTAATTCTAGCACTTTGGGAGGCCAACGTGGGCAGATCACTTGAGATCAGGAGTTCAAGACCAGCCTGGCCAACATGGTAAAACTCTGTCTCTACTAAAAATATAAAAATTAGCTAGACGTGCTCTCTCAAACCCAGGAGGCAAAGGTTGCAGTGAGCTGAGATTGTGCTACTGCACTCAGCCTGGGTTGCAGAGAGAGATTCTGCCTAAAAAAGAAAAAAATAAAGGACTTTCTTACTCCATTTAGGGATAATTTCTTGTAGTTTAAAAAATATTTGCTTTTATGGAATATTTAATAGTATTCTGTTTTGTAAGTATGTACACAGGCCATTAAAATCGTTCATTTTTAATTTCTAATTACTATATAGTACTCATACTGTTTAATGTGACTAATTAATAGGTTTAATCATTCCCTATCCTATGCCTGCTTTTTTTTTTTTTTTTTTTTTGAGGACTTGTGTTTCTCTGCCCATCTTTCAGTGCTGATGTTCCCAGACTTCTATCCTTACTCTAAATGATCTCTGTGTTTGAGCTTATCCACACAGTGAACTGTGGTTTCCTGGTCTTTGTCTTTCTGCCTAGGATGTTCTTTCCCAGGTATCCACGTGCCTGCTCTCATTATTCTCATGTATTAACTCAAAGGTCAACTCCATGCCGAGGCCTTCTATCACTGCATTTAAAATTGTCTGACCCTTCATATCTACCCAGCTTGCCTGATATTTTCATCTCCATTGCACTTTTCTTCTGACTTCTTAGATGAGGACAAGACTTTTAAAAACATTCTATTTTTATTTTTTCTTCTGTTTTCCCAAAATATTTTTCTTGTTTTGTTTCTTGGAGACCATGTCTTGCTCTGTTGCCCAGGCTAGAGTTCAGTAGCTCAGTCATAGCTCACTGTGGCCTGAAACTCCTGGGCTCAAGCCATCCTCCTCCCTCAGCTTCCTAAGTAGCTGGGACCTGGGACTATGGGCTCATGCCACCAGGTTTGGTTAATTTTTTTTTTTAATTAAAACTTTTTCTTTTTTTTTTGGTGGAGACTGGGCCTTGCTTTATTACCTAGGCTAGTGTCAAATTCTCACCTTGACTTCCCAAACTGTTGGAATTGCAGGCATGAATGCCATACCTGGCCTGTTTTACCAATGTTTAGTACAATACCTTGCACATAGTAGCACCTCAAATTTTTTTGAATAGAAAAAATAATGAAATCTTGGGAGACTGAGGTTGGAGGATTGCTTGAACCCAGGAGGTTGAGGCTGCAGTGAGCCCTGATGGCAACACTGCACTCCAGCCTGATGACAGAGTGAGACACTGTTTCAAAAAACGCGAAAAACAAAACCCGAAATGTAAAATACAATGAACTTATTTATGATAAATACTTGAATAAATGAAAAAAATTACCATCTATTGAGCGCATAAGGTACAGCCTTAATTTCATGAGATTTACAGTGTAGTGAAGGAGGTAGCCTTTGAACACCTAACTACACGTGATTGAAATTAAGGAAGGTGTCCTGGAAGATTACAAACTTGTCTGGAAGGATGAGAAAAGTTTCTCTGAGAAAGTGGCATTTATGCTGAGACTTGAAGGATGAGTGAAATTAGTTAAGTGAAACTGTAGGTGAGGAGCCAAGAGGAGGGAGACATTGATAAAGAAAGGCTGGTTTGATTGAAAAAAGAAAAGCAACAAAATAGAGAAAGCTCTGGCTCTCATTACTTGAGTTGAAATCAGATCATTTGTTTTAATTGATGAAAAGTATGTAATGATAGAAATTTATCAACTTTGGCATTTTTGATGTACAGAACTAAATTTCCAATAATTTTGAAATCAGCAGTCTTTTAAATTTTGAGTCAGTAACTATTGAGAGAGGAGGAATTTTCCATCTGAAAGTTGTAACTTAAAGAAATTGAACTAGTTTAAACTCTACGTTTTGTGCTGATACAAATTACTGTAAAATTTAGAATAGTGCAGTGAAAGTAAACATTCTTGTTAATATTTGGTACCAGTGGTTCAATATGACATGGATGAAGATTGTTTTATTGTAAGTGCTCATACATGTCCATTGCATTAATCACTGGTTTCATTTCCCTGGTAAGTGAATGTGGACTGTACA
The DNA here is from genome assembly GCF_009761245.1 of Sapajus apella. Lineage (NCBI taxonomy): Eukaryota > Metazoa > Chordata > Mammalia > Primates > Cebidae > Sapajus > Sapajus apella. Next base: position 17,201,048 of record NW_022436986.1, on the reverse strand, counting down.
GTTTTTATCTCTTGTGAATTAAGAGTTTCTATTTCCTAAAAAAAAGAGCAGCATTGTCTATAGGTGACAAGTATAATATATGTTTATTAATGCAGCCATTATAATAATATTATTCACATTTTCTATGCCCTGTTCATTTACTTCAGCTGTAATAAAGTGATAATGGTCCTTTAGTGTGTATCTACAAATGGGTTTTTGTTAGTTTTTAAAATAACAATTTTTGTGTATTAAATAACAATAGCTTTTAGTATATGTTTATCAATATAAAAGAACCCTCTGTACATTTGGAATTACATTCAACTTTTTCCCTAATATTGATACTGTCAATTTTCTTTTTTGTCTTTGTCTGAGGTAACCTCATTCTCTTTCTGGTTTTAAACTTTTGGTGTCATTTTGTTTCATATATTTTTGCCTGTAAGCAGCATTTACTTATATTTTGTTTTGAACTACCTCTTCATAGAAAACATTACTTTTAAATTTATTGTTATAACTGATACATTTAATTTTAATTCTTACTCCTAAGATTTCTTAGGCATAAGGTACAATATATATATTCATAGAAATGTACTATATTCATAGAAATGTGCTATGCCAGGCAACAGTTTGTTTCAAATCCTTATTCCATCAATATTTAGCTACATGGCCTAAGATAAATTACATAGTGTTTCTACATTTTTTTGTTTGTAGAGAAACAACATATACAATACACAAATCCTCAATAGGTTTTTAAGATGCCCAGCACGGGATTTCCAGACAAAATGGCTGAATAGGAATAGCTTTGGTCTGCAGATCCCAGAGAAACCAACGCAGAAGGTGGGTGATTTCTGCGTTTCCAACTGAGGTACCTGGTTCAACTCACTGGGACTAGTTAGACAGTAGATGCAGCCCATGGAGGGAGAGCAGAAGCAAAGTGGGGTGTTGCCTTACCTGGGAAGTTCAGGGGGTGGGGAACTCCCTCCCCTAGCCAAGGGAAGCCATGAGGGACCCTGCCCTCAGGGATGGTGCTGTCTGGCTCAGATACTATGCTTTTCCCATGGTCTTCATAACCCACAGACTAGGAGATTCCCTCAGGTGCCTACAGCACAAGGGCTCTGGGTTTCAAGCACAAAATTGGGTGGCTGTTTGGGCAGGACACTGAGCTAGCTGCAGGAGTTTTTTTTATATACCCCAGTGGTGCCTGGAATGCTAGCGAGACAGAACCGTTCACTCCCCTGGAAAGGGGACTGAAGCCAGGGAGACAGGTGGTCAAGCTCAGCAGATCCTATCCCCATGGAGCCCAGCAAGCTAAGATCCACTGGCTTGAAATTCTCGCTGCCAGCACAGCAGTCTGAAGTCGACCTGGGACTCCCGAGCTTGGTGAGGGGAGGGAGGTGCACCGTTACTGAGGCTTGAGTAGGCAGTTATTCCCTCACAGTGTAAACACAGCTGTCAGGAATTTTGGAGCTATAGAGTACCCCAAAGCCTCTGTAGCCAGACTGCCTCTCTAGATTCCTCCTCTGTGGGCAGGTCATCTCTGAAGAAAGGCAGCAGACCCAGTCAGGAGCTTGTAGATAAAACTCCCATCTTCCTGGGACAGAGCACCTGGGGGAAGGGGTAGCTGTGGGCACAGCTTCAGCAGACTTAAACATTTCTGCCTGCCAGCTCTGAAGAGAGCAGTGGATCTCCCAGTACAGTGCTCGAGCTCTGCTGAGGGACAGACTGCCTCCTCAGGTGGGTCTCTGACCCCTGTGCCTCCTGATAGAGAGACACCTCCCAGCAGGGGTTGACAGACACCTCATACAGGAGAGCTCCGGCTGGCATTTGATGGGTGCTCCTCTGGGATGAAACTTCCAGAAATAGGAGCAGGCAGCAATCTTTGCTGTTCTGTAGCCTTCCCTGGTGATATCCAGGCAAACAGCATCTGGAGTGGACTCCCAGCAAACTCTAGCAGACCTGCAGAATGTGGGCCTGACTGTTAGAAACAGAAAGCAATAACATTAACATCAACAAAAAAAGATGACCATGCAAAAACTCCATCCAAAGGTCACCAATAGCAAAGACCAAAGGTAGATAAATTCATGAAGATAAGGAAAAACCAGCACATAAAGGCTGAAAATTCTAAAAACCAGAATGCCTCTTCTCCTCCAAAGTGTCACAGCTCCTTGCCAGCAAGGGAATAAAACTGGGCAGAGAATGAGTTTAATGAATTGACAGAAGTAAGCTTCAGAAGGTGATTACTAACAAACTCCTGTGAGCTAAAGGAGCATGTTCTAACCCAGTGCAAGGAAACTAAGAACCTTGATAAAAGGTTAGAGGAATTGATAACTAGAATAGCCAGTTTAGAGAAGAACATAAATGACCTGATGGAGCTGAAAAACACAGCATGAGAACTTCATGAAGCATATACAAGTATCAATAGCCAAACTGATCAAGTAGAAGAAAGGATATCAGAGATTGAAGATCAACTTAATGAAATAAAGCATGAAGACAAGATTAGAGAAGAAAGAATGAAAAAGAATGAACAAAGCCTCCAAGAAATATGGGACTACGTGAAAAGACCAAACCTACATTTGATAGGTGTACCTGAAAGTGACAGGGAGAATGGAACCAAGTTGGAAAACACACTTCAGGATATCATCCAGGAGAACTTCCCCAACCTAGCAAGACAGGCCAACATTCAAATTCAGGAAATACAGAGATCGCCACAAAGACACTTCTTGAGAATAACAACCCCAACACACATAATCATCAGATTCACCAAGGTTGAAATGAAGGAAAAAATGTTAAGGGCAGCCGAAAAGAAAGGTTGGGTTATCCACAAAGGAAGCCCATCAGACTCACAGTGGATCTCTCTGCAGAAACCCTACAAGCCAGGAGAGAGTGGGGGCCAATATTCAACATTCTTAAGGAAAAGAATTTTCAACCCAGAATTTCATATCCAGCCAAACTAAGCTCCATAAGCAAAGGAGAAATAAAAGCCTTTACAGACAAGCAAATGCTGAGGGATTCTGTCATTACCAGGCCTGCCTTACGAGAGCTCCTGAAGGAAACACTAAATATGGAATGGAAAAACTGGTACCAGCCACTGCAAAAACATACCAAATTGTAAAGACCATCAACACTGTGAAGAAACTGCATCAACTGATGGGCAAAATAACTTGATTGCATCATAATGACAGGATCAAATTTGCACATAAAAATATTAACCTTAAATGTAAATGGGCTAAATGCCTCAATTAAAAGACACAGACTGGTAAATTGGATAAAAAGTTGAGATCCCTTGGTGTGCTGTCTTCAGGAAACCTGTCTCACATGTAAAGACACACATAGGCTCAAAATAAAGGGATGGAGGAAGATTTACCAAGCAAATAGAAAGAAAGAAAGAAAGAAAAAAGCAGGGGTTGCAGTCCTAGTCTCTGATAAAACAGACTTTAAACCAACAATGATTAAAAAAGACAAAGAAGTGCTTACATAATGGCAAAGTGATCAATGCAACAAGAAGAGCTAACTATTCTAAATATATGTGCACCCGATACAGGAGCATCCACATTCATAAAGCAAGTTCTTAGAGACCTAAAAAGAGACTTAGACTCCCACACAATAATAGTGGGAGTCTTTAACACCCCAGTGTCAATATTAGACAAATCAACAAGACAGAAACTGAACAAGGATATTCAGGACTTGAACTCAGCTCTGGACCAATCATTCCTAATAAACATCTACAGAACTCTCTATGCCAAATCAACAGAATATATATTCTTCTCAGCACTACATTGCACTTATTCTAAAATTGACCACATAATTGGAAGTAAAACACTCCTCAGCATATGTAAAAGAACAGAAATCATAACAGTCTCTCAGACCACAGTGCAATCAAATTAGAACTCAGAATTAAGAAACTCACTAAAAACTACACAACTACATGGAAACTGAACAACCTGCTCCTGAATGACTTCTGGGTAGATAATGAAAGTGAGGCAGAAATAAATAAGTTCTTTGAAACCAATGAGAACAAAGACACAAAGTGCCAGAATCTCTGGGACACAGATAAAGCAGTAATTAGAGGGGGAATTTATAGCACTAAATGCATACAGGAGAAAGTGGGAAAGATCTAAAATTGACACCCTAACATCAAAATGAAAAGAACTAGAGAGGCAAGGGCAAAGAAGTTCAAAAGCTAGCAGAAGGCAAGAAATAACTAAGATCAGAGCAGAACTAAAGGAGACAGAGACACAAAAAACTCTTTGAAAAATCAGTGAATCCAGGAACTAGTTTTTTGAAAAGATTAACAAAATAAACTGCTAGCCAGACTAATCGAAAAGAGAGAAGAATCAAATAGACACAATAAAAAATGATAAAGGGGATATCACGACTGATCCCAAAGAAATACAAACTACCGTCAGAAAATACTACAAACACCTCTATGCAAATAAACTAGAAAATATAGAAGAAATGGATAAATTTCTGGACACATACACCCTGCCAAGACTAAACCAGGAAGAAGTCAAATCCCTGAATAGACCAATAACAAGTTCTGAAATTGAGGCAGTAATTAATAGCCTACCAGCCAAAAAACACCCAGCACCAGATGGATTCACAGATGAATTATGCCAGAGGTACAAAGAGGAGCTGTTACTATTCTTTCTGAAACTATTCCAAACAATAGAAAAAGAGGGACAACTCCCTAACTCATTTTATGAGGCCAGCATCATTGTGATACCAAAACCTGGCAGAGACACAACCAAAAAAAGAAAATTTCAGGCCAATATCCCCGATGAACACTGATGCAGAAATCCTCAATAAAATACTGGCAAACTGAATCCAGCAGCACATGAAAAATCTCATCCACCATGATGAAGTCGACTTCATCCCTGACATGTAAGGCTAGTTCAACATACACAAATCAATAAACATATTCCATCATATAAACAACCAAAGACAAAAACCACCTGATGATCTCAATAGATGCAGAAAAGGCCTTTGATAAAATTCACCCCTTCATGCTAAAAACACTCAATAAACTAGACATTGATGGAATGTATCTCAAAATAATAAGAGCTGTTTATGACAAACCCATAGCCAATATCATACTGAATGGGCAAAAGCTGGAATCATTCCCTTGGAAAACCAGCACAAAACAAGGATGCCCTCTCTCACCACTCCTATTCAACATAGTACTGGAAGTTCTTGCCAGGGCAATCAGATGAGAGAAAGAAATAAAGGATATTCAAATAGGAAGAGAGGAAGTCAAATTATCTGTGCTTGCAGATGACATGATTGTATATTTAGAAAACCCCATTGTCTCAGCTCAAAAACTCCTTAAGCTGATAGGCAACTTCAGCAAAGTCTCTGGACACAAAATCAATGTGCAAAAATCACAAGCATTCTATACACCAACAATAGACAAACAGCCAAATCATGAGCAAACTCCCATTCATAATTGCTACATAGAGATTAAATACCTAAGAATAAAATTTACAAGGAATGTGAATGATTTTTCCAAGGAGAACTACAAGCCCCTCTTCAAGGAAATAAAAGAGGACACAAAGAAATGGAAAAACATTCCATGCTCGTGGATAGGAAGAATCAATATTGTGAAAATGGCCATACTGCCCAAAGTAATTTATAGAATCAGTGCTTTTCCCATCAAGCTACCATCGACTTTCTTCATAGAATTAGAAAAAAATCTACTTTAAATTTTATATGGGACTAAAAAAGAGCCCATATAGCCAAGACAATCCTGAGCAAAAACAATGAAGTTGGAGGCATCACACTATCTGGCTTCAGACTATACTACAAGGCTACAGTAACAAAAATAGCATGGTACTGTTACCCAAATGGATAAATAGATCAATGGGACAGAACAGAGGCCTCATAAATAACACCACGCATCTACAGTCATCTGATCTTTGACAAAACTGATGAAAACAAGCAGTGGGGAAAGAATTTCCTATTTAATAAATCGTGTTGGGAAAACTGCTAGCCCTATGCAGAAAACTGAAACTGGACCCTTTCCTTACACCTTATACAAAAATTAACTCAAGATGGATTAAAGATTTAAATGTAAGACCCAAAACCATAAAAACATTAGAAGAAAACGTAAGTAATGCCGTTCAGGACATAGGCATTGGCAAAGACTTCATGACCGAAAGCAATTGCAACGAAAGTCAAAATTGACAAATGGAATCTAATTAAACTAAAAACTTCTGCACAGCAAAAGAAACTATCATCAGAGTGAACAGGCAGCCTACAGAATGAGAGAAAATTTTGCAATCTATTCATCTAACAAAGGGCTAATATCCAGAATCTACAAGGAACTTAAATTTACAAGAAAAAACAACCTCGTCAAAAAGTGGGCAAAGTATATGAACAGACACTTCTCAAAAGAAGACATTTATGCAGTCAACTATCATATGAAAGAAATCTCATCATTCCTCATCATTAGAGAAGTGCAAATCAAAACCACAGTGAGATACCATCTTATGCCAGTTATAATGGCAATAATTAAAAAATCAGGAATCAACAGATATTGGAGAGGATGTGGAGAAATAGGAACATGTTTACACTGTTGGTGGGAGTGTAAATTAGTTCAGCCATTGTGGAAGACTGTGTGGTGATTCCTCAAGGATCTAGAACTAGAAATACCATTTGACCCAGCAATCCCATTACTGGGATATATACCCAAAGGAATATAAATTATTCTATAAAGACACATGCATGCATATGTTTATTGCAGCACTATTCACAATAGCAAAGACTTGGAACCAACCCAAATTTTATAGACTGGATGAAGAAAATGTGGCACATATACATACCATGGAATACTATGAAGCCACAAAAAAGAATGAGTTCTTGTCCTTTGCAGGGACATGAATGAAGCTGGAAACCATCATTCTCAGCAAACTAACAGAGGAACCAAAAATCAAACACCACATGTTCTTACTTATAAGTGGGAGTTGAACAATGAGAACATATGGACACAGGGAGGGCAACACCACATACCAGGGCCTTTTGGGGGTTGGGGTCAAGTGGAGGGATAACATTAGGAGAAATACCTAATGTAGGTGATGAGTTGGTGGGTGCAGCAAACTACCATTGCACATGTGTACCTATGTAACAAACCTGCACATTTTGCACATATATCCCAGAACTTAAAGTAAAATTTAAAAAAAAGATACCTAGCACGATGAATGTATTAGCTGCCACTTTTATTATCTTCATTGGTAAGTTGAATCATATGAGATTGCTTGTATTTACTCTTGACCTATAAAAATGGCAGTTTTGTATGGTTCAGTCTAATATTACACTCTTCAGATTTATTTGGCCATTTTCATCTTCTGCATTTCCCGAGTTAAACTCAGGATTCTTTTTACATTTGTTAGAGGATCTGTCTTGTTGAAGTTCAAAAGGTGTGGTATGTATCATGCATATGTTCCCAGAACATGCTTCTTACCCATATTTTGTACTATGTAGTTAGTGGAAATAATGCCTTGACTTTGGCTTCTTTTTCCTCTTATATTTTTAGTATTATTGCCGATTTTTGTCTTTGTGTGCACCTTCTTGAGCATTTTAGTGGGAAATTGGGATGAGTTTTATTGGGACATTTAGTTCAGTGGCTTTCAAACTTTCTAGTCATGACCCATAGTTAGAAATGTTCATACATATAAATGAATGAGACATTAGTTGCATATAGTTTATTACGTATAGTAAACTCTGACATTTTATTTTCTATTTTTTCCTATGATAATTTGTTCATTTTCATTTTAAAAAATACTGGTTACAACTCATATATTTCGAAAACAGTGATCTGATCATAAAGTGCAGTTTGAGAGCCACTGGTCTAGTCTGTTGCTGTGCTATCTAAAATCAGGTTCATTCATTTTCAACATCCATTTATTAGAGACATCTGTTATTGTGTTAGTAGCTGGGAATAGAGTGGTGGGTTAAGCAGTCATTATCACTGGAGGCATGAAGCATAGAGTCTCATGGATGGAGCATATGAACCAAAAAATCATCGAAATGTATAAATATACCGCACGACAAATTCTGTGAGGGAAAAGAGCAAAAGGGATTAAATGGGGAACCTCCTCTGTCTTTGAGGGTAATTCAGGATTTCCCTAGGGAAGCAACATTTGGTTAGGTTTGCAGAATGAGAACGGGTTAACTCTGTGAAAGACTGAGCAGGGGTGTGTATGTGTGGGATTGTAGAATCATGGAAGAAATAGTAACAGAAGCGAAATAGAAAACTGGAAGGGAAAGACAGATGGAAGGCGATCTTTGATGAGTTGGCATTTTTTCTCATACTTAGTGGGCCTTCCTGTTTGTGGCTTTTTTTTTTTAATTCACAAAAGTCAAATAGGAATATCAAGGATATTTTTGGGGGAGAAATGGGTGTTAGTGTTTATTGAAATAGTTTTATGTTAGATTAATCTAGTATATTGCTAAACAGCAGGGTTTTTTGAAGGCTTGCTCTGAGGAGCTGCACAAAGCTGTGTATGATATGTAGGAGAAGTAGATTTGGTTGGATTAAAAAATACTTTATATAGTATAATTACCAATTTAGTAAGTGTGCATAATTTGTAAGAAATTATAACACTGAAGTTAAGTTTTGATAAATGAAGATCAGATGGTTGGGTGAGTATTTCATAGCTTCTTGTTGATTTTGAAAGTAGTGGTAGTAATTATTGCTGTGCTAGGATTATTTTTTATTTTTTTCCTGGGTAGAATTTCAGTGTTCATTTCCCCCACTCCCTTTTAAAACTGTATGGAAGAATTTTAAAGAAATATTTTAAATTAGAAATCCAGAGTAAGTTCGAGACCACATGAGATGGGAGACCATAATTCAAGTGTCAGTTCTTCCTCTGCTGCCCATGGTACTCTTGACAATACCCAACTTTTGAGGCCTTGGGGTCCTTGTCTTAAAATGGAGGACTTGAAATCAGTTTGCACGAATTGTTCTCCCAGTCCTATTATTAATATTAAGTGACTCTGTGCTTTCTATTTTCAACTTTGCGCTGGCTTTAAAGACTTGGCACCCCACCATTTAACTGACTTAGTCCAACAAGCTCAGGTCAAACTTGGGAGAGCTCCAGGCATTTGCATCTTTCTGTGTCTTTGGGGTCAGGCTCTGGTGGCACTAATTCCTTCACATTGGGCAACACTGCTAATGCTTTTCCTTAAAACATGGAACAATGGGCAAAGATTAGAATTCTCTTCAGCAAATCTTTAGGACTTTTTTTTTTTTTTTTTTTGATGGAGTCTCTGTCACCTAGGCTGGAGTGCAGTGGCAGAATCTCGGTTCACTGTAACCTCCACCTCCTGGGTGGTTCAAGTGATTCTCTTGCATCAGCCTCTTGAGTAGCTGGGATTACAGGCATCCACCACCTTACTGGCTAATTTTAGTATTTTTAGTAGAGACGGAGTTTCACCATGTTGGCCAGGCTGGTCTTGAACTCCTGACTTCAGGTGATCTGCACACCTGGGTCTCCCAAAGTGTTGGGGTTACAGGTGTGAGCTGCTGCAACTGGCCTAAATCTTTAAGACGTTAACATCATAGTCTGTAGTTTGACCACACTTGAAATTAATTATTTTAATCCTTTCAGATTCAGTAAAGATAAAAAAAGATGTTTATCTTACATTTATATGCTGGATGCTTGCTTTGGAGAAATATGCAGCATCTAAATTATATATTATCCACATTTTATAAAAACCCATTGGATGAGGGTGATGTTATTTTAAAAAGATTTAAAGGACTAAGGAATCATATGGCAGATGAATTCAGTTTTAATGACTATTCCAAATTTAAGGAATATTTTATAAGAAATGGGCTTATGTGGAAGGGAATGAAAATACTTGGCAATTCAACTTTTCTTTTCCCTCCTAGCTTTATGAGGTATAGTGACAAGTAAAATTGTATTTAAGGTCTACTTAAGATGATGATATATATATATATTGTGAAATGAGTACTACAATTAGGTGTCTGCAACACAGTATTAACTATTGTTACCGTCCTGTGCGTTAGATCCCCAAAACTTGCTCATAACTGGAAGTTTGTACCCTTTGACCATCATCTTCCTATTTCCTGCATCAACTCAGCTTTTCTTACCAGTATATTAAATCAGTTGATTCAAATGCATTTCAACATTACTTTTTGTAATTCAATATGTTCACTTTCAAGTTCACTTATTGTAATGTGAATATGTTATTACACTTGTTCTTATTTTTTGTTTAGAAATTGAGGGAAGAAAGATGAGATGCATGCTTTTTCTGTTTGTCTGAACTGGACTGAATTCTTCATGCATAGTAAAATATTTACTTAGGGAGTCCAGGTAACTGTGGAGATTTTACTTAGTGTGTTTTCGTGCTGATTCATCAGTTGATTTTTTTTTTTAATTGTTGAATATCTTCCTAAGCTGATTATTATATGAAAACCACCTGTACTCTAGGCCTCTGATGTGGGACAAGGCAGGTGCAGGTCACACAGGCACAGGCAATGTTTGGGATCAGTCTGGGTGTAGGTCCAAGCAGGTACTAGGCACAGGTGCTCAAGGCTAGTACTAGGAACAGGTTGGTTCTGAAGGGCTTGGGGTCATGGGCTTAGGGCATGTTCAAGGAAGACAAAGCCAGGAAGAGGCACAGAGCTTTCAGATGTCTGGCCTGGAGTTCCACGAAAGGCATTCTGGATAGCTCTCAGAGAGAACGGTGTAGACAAAAGTCTAAACCTCCCAGGAGAAATTTATTTTCAGAGTTGGAAGCATCAGTTCAAGGGAATCTTAACACTCAAGCAGGGGTTTTGTCACTATGAACTTGGGAAAAAGTCCCAGCTTCTCTTCAAGCGTTTGGCCATCTTAAAGTAGAGAGCTTCAAAATCACAAGTTCTCATCTGATTCAGGGATTAGGAACCTTGTTGAATACTATTTCTCTAGGAGTAGGAATTACCCCAGGTCTCATGACTAAATGTATTCTTTCTACAAGAGATTTATTAAAAAAACATATTTGACATTTGCTGTGGACTGGATTTTATCCCTAATATTTATGTTGGAGCCCTAACCCCCAGTGTAGCTGTATTTGGAAATAGGGCTTTTAGGAGATAATTAGGATTAAATGAGATTATAAGGGTGGGATCCTAATCCGATAGGATTTGTGGCCTTATGGGAAGAGGAAGAGAGTGATCCTTGTCTCTACACACGTTTACCAAGGAAAGGCTGTGTGAGCAAACAGTGAAAAGACACCTGTCTGCAAGCCAAGAGGAGAGCCCTCACCAGAAACCAACCATGCTGGCTCCCTGTATTACATTTCTAGCCTCCAGAATTATGAGAAAATAAATTTCTGTTATTTAAGTCACCTAATCTATGGTACTTTTTGATGGCAGCCTAAGCTGACTAATGTAACAGTCCATTAATTTGGGTAGGGAAGAAAAGTAGTAACTCTGTCCAGTAGCTGTTAAGTAGAAAATACACGCTATCATTTACTTGCCTAGCTCTCTTCTTTTTTCCTTCCTCACCCCATTTTAATGGTGGAATAACTCAGTGAGTAAAAATGTTTCAGTGAACACAAAACTGTTTGACTTATTTAAAACTATTTGTTTTTATATGAAATACTGTTTAGTATCTTTTAAAAATACATCTTTATTATTATTTTTAATAGAGAAGGGGTCTTGCTATGTTGCCCAGGCTGGTCTCAAACTCCTGAGCTCAAGCGATCATCCCAAAGTATTGGGATTATAGGTGTGAGCAACCATGCCTGGTTCTTAGTGTATTCTTAAAAACATTAAAAAAATTATTTTTGAAATCACATTATGGCAATATTTAAATAAACAAACCCACTTATATTTGCAGTTCCCTGAGGAATGTATTTGTTATTTAATCATGTTAGTTTTGTGGTCGATTTCTGTTATGTTCTATTTTATGGTCTACTTCTACCTATAAGTAACAGATGTGTGTTTTTGTTTCTACTGATCATTTTTTCTAACCCACTGTTGCATATGGCAATATAGTCTGAATCATATTTTTAATAGCCTGATAATAACCTATTAAGCTGTTAAACTATTCATTCAACCATTGCCCTGTTTTTTACAGTTTTCTTTTGTCCTTGCTGTTTTAAAAAGTATTGCACTCAACAGCTTTCTGTGTAATTTCTTTAGACTAAGAATGAGATCACTGATTTGAGAGTAATATCATTTGGTTTCTAAGTAGATTTTAAAAGGTAGTTTAGAAACTTAACTTTCAGAAGTAATACCTGTTTGTGTTCATTTTCAAAAACAAAGAAAAATATAAAGAAGAAGAAAGAAGAAAGAACAAGAAGAAGGAAGAAGAAAAGAAGAAGGAGAAGGAGAAAAGAAGAAGAAGAAAAAAAGGAAGGAAGGAAAGAAATAAAGAAGTAAGGAAAGAAAGAAAAAAGAAAGAAGGAAAGAAAGAAAGATGGAAGGAGAAGAAGAAAAGTAGCTATACTCTCCACGTATAGATAGCCATTGTTAAGTTTATGGGATATTCCCCCTTCTAATATTTTCTCTGTAAATTTTATCTAGTTGGAATCCTACTGTGCATAACCAGTACTTTGTCCTTTCTCTTAATAGTATACAGTAAATAGAAGGGATGTTAATTTCATTCAGCTACTGCCATAGTGAACTCACTGCAGTGAACATCTTTGCAAGCCTATTTCTGCATTTCAGGTGATTTCTTTAGAGTTGATTCCCAGTAATATAATTTGCTGCCTTAAAAGGCAGGCATGACTTTTATGGCTAGAGATAGAAATAGTTAAATTGATTTCCATAAAAATGATGATGCTTCACAGTCCTACCAGCAGAGTTGGGGAAAAACTTAAAGATGGAAGTTAGTATAAGTGAAATGTGGATTTGTAAAACTTGGAAAATGATTAGATTGATAGGAAACTTTAATAATAATCTATCCTGGATGACATTGATTAGACCTCATTGGTGGATGTTCTCTCCACTGTGGTGATATCCTTCACTCATCCACAGTTTTGTATTCTAACAGAGAACGTTATGTTTCAAGCTTCCCTTAGTCCCGTGCCCTTTAACATCCTGTGAAAAGTTTTGGTTTTTAACTGCATTCACTGCATCAGCTGACAATAGGGTATTCCTCATGAGTATACTTCTGTTAGATAACTGGTTAACTACTAGAAAATGGAGCAAGTACTCTAAAAATGCATAGCAAAGAATTAAAATAAACTAAATGGTAATTATACCTGTGCTGCTTTAGTGTGTATTTCACATATTAGTCCCCATAAGCTTAATTTTCTTCTAGATGCCATTGATATTACAGTCAGGGACTACTTTTGTGCCTTGGGGAAATAAAGTGAGCTTCTTTAGGAGGTAATAAATTTGCAATTTTACTCATTACTGGAAGTAATCACATGTAATACAAGTAATCACATGTAATAATTGATATCTAATTAATGATCACTTATTAGACCCTGGAGATACAAAGGTGAGCAAGATGGAGGCCCACCTTCAAAAAACTCAGACTCAAGGGGTGGGAACTGAATGAAGATACCATGTGATAAATGCAATGTTAGAAGTTAGTTGCATGTAACTGACAGAAGAGCAGAAGATCAAACACTGCATGTTCTCACTCATAGGCGGGTGTTGAACAATTAGAACACATGGACACAGGGAGGGGAGCACTACACACTGGGGTCAGTTGGGGGGAAATAGGGGAGGGACGGTGGGGGGTGGGGAGTTGGGGAGAGATAGCAAGGGAAGAGATGCCAGATGTAGGTGATGGGGAGGAAGGCAGCAAATCACACTGCCACATGTGTACCTATGCAACAATGTTGCATGTTCTTCACATGTACCCCAAAACCTAAAATACAATAAAATAAATTAAAAAAAAAAGAAGTTGGTTGCATGTGTATTTCCCTACTAAATATAGTGAAATTTAATAAGCATAGGAAGAAAATGGGGAAAGAGGAAGTGAGAATGTGAATTTAAGCAGAGACCATGATCAAGGGCCCACCTCAGGGTGCTATTTACATATTAGAAAAGGGCTACATGTTTTGCTGTTCTTTCTTGTAGTTGACATGAAGAGGGGACTCAATGAGCTATGTTACCCAGAGAGCCCATCAGGATAAGGACTAACCAGGGGGCACAAGTCTTCATGGTGCTGGGAAAAGAGAGGATTTTATCCATGGTTCTCCAAACATTAGATGCTTTAATGTAATGAGTTGTGTCTCCAAATACAATCTTAACAATGAATGCAACGGGGGGTTAAAAAACATTGTATTGCTCAATATAGATTAATGGCATAAGGCCAGTTGCTTATCTCAGAAAAGCCATTCTGTAAGAGCCAAAGCAAGACAGTTCAGACAAGTAGCTCAGTGCTGGCTCTGTCCAAGGATAGACATTCCACATTCTTTGTGGAATGCTGACTTAGATACTTTTCAGGATGTTCCCTATGAATATTACTTCATGCAAAAGGAGATTTTGATAAGTGAGTAGCAGTGAGTTCAAGGTTATTAAGCTCAATACTGCATCCTCTCTGTGTGGTCAGTTAAGTGTGGGTTCCTGTTGGTTTGACTGAGGATAGCGTGAACAAGGATCAGCCTATGAGCATGGATGTTCTGGAATATTTTTGCTTCAAGGAGTAGAAGGAAGAGAAATGAAGGTTTGCAAGACTGGCAGTCTGTGTGCTAAATGAATTTGGCCCCACATACAATTTATTTGTTCAGGTCAAGTTTCAAAAGTCAACATAGACAGGTGGGCATTATGATTGTTCCTAGTGCAAGTGTGGTTTCTGTATCATGAATGTTGAAGACCTGTTTTTGCTAGGCATTTCACACATTTATGATACCTGGTTGGTCCCTGTGAGTCCATGTGTTTGTGACACTTGCTGGTATATGGTCACAGTATAATGATATATGTATAAGTTCAGAAGCAGCATAGAGGAGGTGGTGATTAATCTGGGTAGGGAGTAGGACCATAAAAGACTTAGTCAAGAGGCTGTGACTAGAAAGATGAGTAGGCATTTGCCAGGCATAGAATTTGGACAAGGGGGGAAATTCCAGGAAAAGCCAAGTACATATGCAAAGACAGTAGTGTGGATCAGCATTATATGTTAGGGGATTTCTGAGTAGATTCAAAGTGCTGCCTTCTCTATGCTGCTTCTGAACTTAACAAGCAAGGTGGGTGATAGCCTAAGCCAGAAGTACCTGAAGGACTCAGTTTGCTATACATGAAGAGGCTGGGCTTGGGGCAATGAGGAACCATGGGAGTGTTTAAAACAGATCATTGCCATACTAGCTTTCTGTTTTAGGAAGATTATTCTCCATACATCCAAAAGAAATAGTTGCAGGTAGAAGGGAATAGAATATATATATATTAATATATATATATAATAACATATATAAATATATAATTTATAATATATAATATATATATTGAGGATAGCATGAACAAGGATCAGCCTATAAGCACAAATAAATAAATAAATATATATATATTTTTTTTCTTTGAGATGGAGACGTGCTCTGTCGCCTAGGCTGGAGTCCAGTGGTGCCATCTTGGCTCACTGCAATCTGTGCCTCTAGGGTTCAAGGGATTCTCTTCCTGAGTAACTGGGAACATAGGCGTATGCCACCACATCTGGCTAATTTTTGTATTTTTAGTAAAGACAGGCTTTCACCATGTTGGCCAGACTAGTCTCAAACTCCTGACCTCAGGTGATCCACCTGCCTTGGCCTCGCGAAGTGCTGAGATTACAGGTGTGAGCCATTGTGCCTGGCCTAGAATATATATTTTTAGAAAGTTATTTATGAAAACATCTTTTTTTCCTATAAGTAGTTTTCCCAAGTGTACCCAAGTGTAAGAATTATTTCCTATTCTCAAAAAAGAAATACATGCATAAAATTAAAAGCAAGATTTGGAAAAGAAGAGAAAGGTGAAATATTGGTTCTCTGAAATCATTTTTGTTTACAAAAATGATACTTGTGTTTGGCACCACAGAAAAATTTAGCTAATTGAAAAAATCACCCATAATTACATTATTGAGAGATATCCATGACATATCATTCTAGGTAACTGTTGCTGTTTTTTTTTTTTTTCTCTCTTTTTTTTTTTTGAGATGGAGTCTCACTCTTGTTGCCCAGGCTGGAGTACAATGGTGCAATCGGCTCACCACAACTTCCACCTCCTGGGTTCAAGTGATTCTTCTGCCTCAGCCTCCTGAGTAGCTGGGATTACAGGTATGTGCCACCATGCCTGGCCAGCTTATGCCCGGTCAATTCATACCTGGCCAATTTTTGTATTTTTAGTAGAAACAGAGTTTCTCCATGTTGGTCATGTTGGTCTTGAACTCTCAACCTCAGGTGATCTGCCTACCTTGACCTCCCAAAGTTCTGGGATTACAGGCATGAGCCACTGTGCCCAGCACTATTGCTGTTTTTTAATCCAAAATTACATAGTGCTAAGCAATAATTTATTATCTTTCACTGTACTGGAGTGAAAAGTCAGGCATTGAAGAAGGGCTCAGTTGATACCACTCAGGGTAGAAGGTTAGAAGGGTCCCTAATTATTACTTTCCTTGTGGACTCCACTGAAATAACAAGGAGGACAGCAGGGTATGAATTTTTTTACACCCTTTATTTGCATCTATTGAGATGATTATGTGTTTTAAAAAATAATATATATTGTATGTGTCAAAACATCACTATGTACCCCACGAATATGTACAATCATAATTTTTCAGTTAAAAAATTATTTTTGATTGCCAAACCATAATTGAATGCATTTATAGGTACAATGTGATATTTTGATATGTGTATACAATGTGTGGTTAAATCAAGCTAATTAACTTATTCATCACCTCACCTATATCATTTTTAATGGTGAGACGTTTGAAATTTACTCTTAGCTATTTTGAAATATACAGTACATTATTTTTGACTCTAGTCACTCTGCTGTGCAGTGGATCTCAGAACCTATTCCTCTTGTTTGCCTGAAACTTTGTACCCTTTGATCAACAACTCCCTCTCTCCACCTCGCTGTTCCTTCATCCCTTGCCTCAGCCTCTGGTGACCATCATTCTATCTCTACTTCTCGGGTTCAACGTCTTTTTTTTTTTTTTTTTTTGAGACGGAGTTTTTCTGTTGTTGCCCAGACTGGACTGCAATGGCACGATCTCGGCTCACCACAACCTCCGCCTCCTGGGTTCAAGCAATTCTCCTGCCTCAGCCTCCCGAGCAGCTGGGACTACAGGCACGCACCATCATGCCCAGCTAATTTTTGTATTTTTTTTTTAGTAGAGACGAGGTTTCTACTAAAAAAAGGTTTCACCTTGTTGACCAGGATGGTCTCGATCTCTTGACCTCGTGATCCACCCGCCTCGGCCTCCCAAAGTGCTGGGATTACAGGCTTGAGCCACCGCGCCTGGCCTCGGGTTCAACTTCTTAAGATTCTACCTATAAGTTGAGATCGTACAGTACTGGGACATCTTAAGAGAGATAATTAGGGCTTGAGTTAAGGCAGTAACGGGGTTTGAAGGGAAGAAGGTAGATATGAAAGACTTTTAGGAGGAAGACAATGCAACTTGGCTGTTGAATAGATTTGGTTGATGAGGGAGAGGGAGGAGTGGTAGTGAATGGATAACAATGCCATTGAATAAGACGAAGTAGGAGAGAGTAACAAGGACATGGGAAGTGTATTTATATTAGATTGCTAGGGCTGCTATAACCCACAGACTGGGTGGCTTAAACAACAGAAATTTATTTTTCTCACAATTCTGGAGGCTGGAAGTCTTAGAGAATCGTGAGGACTGCTTTCTTCCGAGACCTCTCTCATTGCCTTTTAGGTGATGGTCTCCACCCATGTCTTCATGTGGTTTTTCCTCTGTACCTGCCTGTGTCCAACTTTCCTCCTCTTAGAAGGACACTAGTCATACTGGATTGGGACCCACTCTAATGACTTCATTTTAACTTTCTTAATTACCTCTTTATTGACCCTGGCTCCAAATATGGTCACTTTCTGAGGTACTGGGAATTAGGACTCAACATATGAATTTCTGGGTGGGACACCGTTTAGCCTAGAACAGGAAGGATGAGGAGTTTGATACATGTTGAATTTACAAACCCTATGGTGTATGTAGGGTGGTGGTGGTGGTTCTATAATGCATTTAGATATGTGAGAACACAGCCCAGAAAATAATCCAGATTTGGTATTTAAAACCATAGACATGGATAAAATTGTCTTCGCCAGTAATACCCAACCTTGGCTTATTTTAAGAATACCTGGGAGAGCTTTTGAAACATACCATGTGCAGGGGGTTCACTTCAGGTCATGACTCAGGCCAGGGTGGGGCCACCTGATCATTCTAATGTACATGCAAGGTTGAGAGGATGGGTCTAGGGTAAGAGTAGAGAAGAGATCTGAAAGAATGGCCCATATCATTCAAGTGGTAGTTGGTGAGAGAGAGAAGGATGGGAAGGATGGAGGTTTGAGGGGCTTCTTGCCTGATGTCCATCAACTTCTCCATGATGGATGTGCAAACTGGGGAGTTTCTTTGAGGGAATTTAAGGCTTAGAAGAGGTGCTCAGATAAATGGCGGCATTAATGGCTTCTCTTTGTGGGCTCATCTGAGATTAGAATGCATTGATTAATAGTGACAGCTTTACCTTGTCCTTAGGTTTTCCCCATGAGGCTTCTGGAGCCTGTGAGTAGGAACAAAACAGGCAGTTTGGAGTTTAATCATGTTAAAGGGCAGATTGGCAGAAAGGAGCATGGGAGATAGCAGGCTGGTGTGAGGGGAGCCCAGAGGGCTGACCATGATATTTAGGCTGGGCATTGAGAGAATTGACCTTGGATAGGGCTGGTGAACAGGAAAGAATGGAGGGAGCAGGAGGCTGGCTATTTTGGAGGGCTGAAATAGTGTGTGTGAGTGCAAACAGCTGCACAGATGCACAGTTTCAGCTGTAAAGGGAGATTTTGAAGTGTCACAGGCAATTCTGAGTGATGAGGGGCTAAGTGGTACAGTCAGTTCAGAAACTAACTTGACAGGTCCAACTGTTGGGTGTGATGAAATTGCCCTTGATAATGACTTACCTGATCATTGAGTTGTTTGCAAGAGGGAATGAGGGTTGGCGGAGATTTGCTAGATAACCTTTAAGGTTTCTTCCAGCCTCAGAATTTAACAAAATGTCTTTGTTTTGAGTCATGGCTCCCTGATCTCCCTTTTTTTTTTTTTCTTTTTCTTTTTGGAATCAGAAGGATAGAGCAATCAGGAAAACGCCATCTAACAATTCCATTTTTATTGATCCCATTGTAATTGTAAATGTTTGACAGCTTATAGCCTCTTTAAATGCCTTTGGAATCCATTAACGCTTGTTTCATAGAGTTCACACAGGGTAAAGTGGTACTTTGGTCGGAACACGCTTTGCTGAATGTCACTGATTTGTCTCCACAAAACAGCTGGCTTCTGAGACTTATAATGGGCAATTAGGACAGGAAGGAATTACTTAAATTCTTTTTAAGGTAACATTAATTGGATTCATCTTTTACCACATGGTGAGGGTCATGGTTATTACATTTACCATTTCGGGTTTGGTGTTTAACCTCTTTATTGTGGATTGGTTGGTTGTGGACATTTTCAGTTTTAGTTTTGTGGTAGGATGTTTTGTCTGTAGTTTGCATGTGTATTTAGAACTGGAATGAAGTGTACTTTTTAAAACTAGGACCCCAATAGCAAAAAGAATTGTACAAGCAGGCCGGGCGCGGTGGCTCAAGCCTGTAATCCCAGCACTCTGGGAGGCCGAGGCGGGTGGATCACGAGGTCAAGAGATCGAGACCATCCTGGTCAACATGGTGAAACCCCGTCTCTACTAAAAAATACAAAAAATTAGCTGGGCATGGTGGTGCGTGCCTGTAATCCCAGCTACTCAGGAGGCTGAGGCAGGAGAATTGCCTGAACCCAGGAGGCGGAGGTTGCGGTGAGCTGAGATTGCGCCATTGCACTCCAGCCTGGGTAACATGAGTGAAACTCCATCTCAAAAAAAAAAAAAAAAAAAAAAAATTAATACCAGGAATTGTACAAGCACTTTTGGCCTTCATCGTTAGAATGTCTTCTTGTTCAATGAGGAAATAAATCTGATCCTCATCGTGGAATTAAAAAAAATCCTCGAATGTGTTTTTTGTTGTTCTTGTTACAGCAAATGCAGATATCAGTGACTTTCATCATGAGTTTGCTTGTTTAGGGGAGAATGTTTTCTAAATCACATAAAGCTTAATATTAACAGAAGAACATTTGAAAATTAAAGTTGTGAGAGTGAAATTCTAGACCTTTCCCGAAGTTATAGGCTGAACCCAGCTGGTCTGCCCTGACCAGATACAGGAATCTCCTGTTACTATTACTTGAGATTTTCCTTCCTTCTTCCTCTCCTCTCTTTTGGCATATTTCTTTCGATTGAACACTTTTGTAGTTTTTTACCACCTACCTCAAAGGACCAAGTGTGAATGAGTAATTCCTTTATTTTAGGCTCTTTATTATGCCCCATCAGCCCCATTTAAAACTCTGTTTCATCCTCCTACCACATCCCAGATATTGTTTTCTTTTTTAGGGGACAAGCTTGGACTGGAACTGAAAGATGTGATTACCAAGGTCTCATTCTAATCCCAGCTTTACTATCAACTGAGACCAACCCAGATTTACTTCCTTTTTTGTGGACTGCCAAGATACTGAGTGGGGGTGTGTGTGTGTATGTGTGTTTGTGTTTGTTAAAGCGATAACAATATGGCCAGCATGGGGTAAGGCTGTTCTCACTGTTTACTGTGATCAGAAATGCCAGAAGTGTGTATTTAAATGCAGAGTTTTTAGCCTGCTTACAGAGTTTATGATTCAGAGAATTTGAGAAGGATCTAGGACTCTGCTTTTTTTGTTTTGTTTTTGTTTTTTTTGAGACGGGGTTTTGCTCTGTTGTCCAGACTGCAGTGCAGTGGCATGATAACTACTCACCGCAGCCGTGACCACCAAGGCTCAAGCAATTCTTTCACCTCAGCTACCTGAGTGGCTGGGACCACAGGTGTGCACCACCATGCCTGGCTAATTTTTTAATTTTTTTGTAGAGATAAGGTCTCGCTATGTTGTCCAGGCTGGTCTTGAATACCTGGGCTCAAATGATCCTTCCCCCTTGGCCTCCCAGAATGTTGGGATTACAGGCATGAGCCACTGCACCTAGCCAAGAGTCTACATTTTTAGCAGATGACTGGTGGGCCATAAATTCTTTGAGAAACAGTGGATTTGGAACTTCACTTTTTATTATTTTCCATCTCATGGTAACAGCATTTTTCAAAGTTTGGCCTATTTGAAATAGCTGTTTTGTCAAACTGTAAACATTTTTTTCCATTATAATGTGCTCTCCAAACACCTCATATCTAAACATTAAGAGCCAGTGGGTTTCATCATATTCTGAACTGGTCAGAACCAGCCAGCAAGGGTACCATATTGTGTTTTAGATTTCGTTCTTGAAGGATAGAATAAATCAGCTCTAGTGTTCTCAGTGAAAAGTGGAAATAAGTGTAAAGGATCTACAGAATAGAATTATGAGACAGAGGAAAGAAAAAAACAGACAATCTGATCTCTATCTTCATTGGCCTGATAAGCTTTGAAGTATTTGAAAAATGGGATTCAGTTTGGTTACAAAAGAGTAGCTGGGTCCCAAGGTTGGGTTTTTCAGTCAGGATCATCTGAACTACATTTGAGAGAGAATTTCTAGCAAACTGCCTGTCCAAGGACCCCACTGCTGGCCTTGGAAGGTAGTGAGCTTCCCATTACTGGAAGTGTTCCAGCAGACATTGTGGACAATAGATTCTGCAGTGACTAAAGCATTGGATAAGATGTAGAACTAGATGACCTCAGAAGTTTTCTTCTGATCATGGGATGCTATAAAATTTATGAACAACACACTTAAAATAGTTTTAGGACACTACAAGAATTCAAGGCTGAAGTAAGACTAGTTAAACTATAGTCACTCAGTTGATTATTAAAACCAAGCTCAGACTTAGACCCACTATACACACTTATGCCCACAAATGACAAATGCCAGGATAGTTTGGACTGCCTTTGAAGTTTATTATTTGCAGGTGTAGAAGCTCTTAAGTTTAGTTTGCAGTGTTTCTAAAAGTGAAGCATTCTCTTGAACTGTCTTTGATGATTTGATGTTTATACATTGTGTCTGCTGTGAATTTGGAAAGCACTGCAGAATCACTTTTTCAAAGATTGGAGGAATGTGGGATAGAAAAAATTAAGTTTTTGGCTGATATTTGGTATTCTTCTTTAGGGATCTGTTTTCAGAGATCTGTTTCTGGAAGGAGAAGGGAAGTCATGACATTTTATGTGAACTCAACTAGGCAATGTGAGGTTTTCCTATCATTAGCCAATAATACACATTTAAAGTCCCATAGAAGTGTGTTGCCTGTGATCTGATTTTTTATTCCTGAATAAATTAGAGATTAAAATCTGTGGTTTCCAGTTCAAGGGTAGTATACCAAAAAGATTTGTCTGATGTGGGTTTTTATGTCATTAAGAAAAGTTAATGACATTAGCAACGGCTAAGCATTATTGGCTTTTCTCTTTTCTTGGTTGCACTGGTCCTTTTTTCTTATCTTGAAAGGCCGTAGTAAATGTTGACTTTTTGCCTCAATTCGCCTAAGTGATTGTACATTTTAACATGTTTTAAGATAGGTGGTTTTAGCCCCTACCTTATTTTCCTGATCCTTGTGCTTCCACGGCTCTGGTTCCCAAGAATCAAAATTGAGGCCAGATGTGTGTCAACATCAAGAAATTCTGACTGGCTCTCTTGTTCTCCCCTTCCCCAGATATTAATGCAAGAAGGAAACTGGGACACCAGGGACAGCCACTGTTAACATTCTCCTATAATTTCTGCCTGTTATTCCTGTGCAAGACGTTTATGAGATCTGCATGTGTTTTTGTTCCGTGCTTTAAAATTTTAACATTGAAAGGCAGTGCTTTCCCATAACATTGCAAGTCTCTGAAAACATTGTATATAAATATATAGATATATTGAATTTTCACTTTCAATTTTAAAATGACATTTTCTTTCACAAAGTTTTATATACAATTCTAAGCCCAGCTGACCTGTGTATCCACATGTGCATATATATGTATATATGTTTTCTTAATTGTGAAATGAGAAATGAAAATCTGTAAAATAAAACTATACAAACAACAAAAAACAATGGGAATTTGCAAAATATAAAAATTATAAATCATAGTAACTTAGGATCAGTAATAAAACCTCTATTAATGTTTTTAAGTACCAAGTCTTTTCCCCTCCATATTTAGACACATAATTTATTCAATTATTGATTAAAAATTATAGGTAAAAATCATCCAAATCATGAAATTCTCACAAACTAGAAATAGTAGTTATTAACAGTTTTGCTGTATGTCCCTTTACACACACACACACACACACACACACACACACACACACACAATTATTTTCTGTTAATTTTTAAATAATGTTTTTTTACTATAAAAGTGATTCATATATAATTCAGAACCCTGAAAAATATAAAAATATAAATAAGAGATGGACTGAAATATTTCCAGTCAAACATAAACATTTTTACCATTTCTTCTAAATATGTACATTTATATCTGTAAACCCCACACTTGTCAAAAAATAAAAATGACACAAGCATATATTGCTTTGTGGCTTTTTAAAAAAATATGTAGCAATGTATCAAATATTTTTCTGTCAATAAATGCTTGATAAAATTTGTTTTGATATGGATTTTTAAAAATCTCGTTCTTAACTCTAAGCAACACTTTGAGATTTCTCCTCTGTGCCTCTTTGTAATTTGTTTGTAGTGATGGTCTAGTTAACTAATTATCTCTTCAGTTGCACTTAATCAGATGTATTACTCACCTGCTGAATTTCTAATTCGAAATACTGTATTTTTTTATTTCTAAGAATACAGTTTCTATTTTTATTTTAGGAACCCTCCTTACATTTTCTTAAAAGTTGTATGGTTATTTTTAATATGTGATCTTTTAATATGTCCTCTTAGTTTTAAGACATTTTTATTTTATAGTCTGCATTTGAAATTCCAGTATCTGTAGATTTTGTGGGTCTATTTCTGCTATTTCTTCTTTTTGATAACTCTTGTAAGTGTTGTCTTGTTTCTGTATGTGCGTTATGATCCCACCCCAGTGCCCAGTCCCCCAGTGTAAACTCATGTTTCTAGGAACCTTTTCTCTGGGAATTCTTTGAGAACTTAAGGTAAATCAGTTCAGAAATAATTGGTATTTTCTTCTATTTGATGCATTAAAGACACTCTCAACCCATGTCCACATCAGGTTGAATTATCAGCTTGAGGTTTTTGGGTGGCTAAACCAGCAGTAGGGATTCAGGTCATCCCCAGTTTATTAAGAGCAAATGTCCGGATATAAATTCCCAAGGGTGACTCTTTACTACCTAGATCCATGTGTGAGATAGTCACATTTTCTGACCCTCTCCCTGTGTGACATGGGTCAGTATTTTTTCTATTAGTTCAGCTGTTAAGGGTAAGATGTCCCAGCTTTTTGCCGAGGTCTTTGATTTGACTTCTATTTTTCACTTGATTTCTGCTTTTAAAAGCCAAAACTCAAAGTCACCTGTGATTATTGGGATATAACTGGCTGACAGACTCCATAGTTTTGTTTTCTTTTCCCAGTTGACTTCTTGACTTATTTTTGCTTCTTGGGAGATTCATGACTTTTGCCAACTTGGGTAGGCATTTACAGAGGTAGAGGTGTGTGCTTGTATATGCATACACACATAGCAGTTTTACGTGATTTTGTGCTGGAAGAGTTTTCACTGTATTTTGCTCCCAGTATTCTGAGAAAACAAGTTTACAGTGTGACTTTTAAAATAGTAGGATATGCTTTATCCTTCAAATATGTTGTTATTTACTTAATAACATTTTTTTGAGACATAGTCTTGTTCTGTTGCCCAGGTTGGAGTACAGTGGCACAATCTCAGCTCACTGCAAACTTTACCTCCAGGATTCAAGTGATTCTCCTGCCTCAGCCTCCCTATTAGGTGGGATTGCAGGTGCCCACCGTCACACCCAGTTAATTTTTGTATTTTTAGTAGAGTTGGGCTTTCACCATGTTGGCCAAGCTAGTCTTGAACTCCTGACCTCAGGTGATCTGCCTGCCTTGGCCTCCCAAATTGCTGGGATTACAGGTGTGAGCCATTGCGCTCCGCCTCTTAATATCACTTCTTGAAACCTTAAAGTTGCTTTCAATTTCACTATTAGGGTTTTGTAATGATTGTCCTAAATAGATAAGTTTACATAGGTTGCTGATTTTTTTCCCATGATAAACATCTTGAATTGCTAGGTCATAGGGTATGTTTGACTGGCTTTTGAGACATATTGCCAGAATCATTCTGCAGGGACAGAATGAGATTGTTCCATACTGAAACCCCTGGTCACAGTGCTCGAAAGTGCAGCAACTTCATTAACCTCAATATTAGAAATTTAGAAAAATTATCAATGTGTTGGGACAATGGCATTTTATTTTTAAAATCAGATTTATTTAATTACTTGAAGTTAGGTACAATTTTTCTTATGCTCATTGATCATTTGTATTCTCATAAATTTCCTGCATATGTTTATCAATTATTTTTCTATTAGGATGTTCATCTAAAAGTCTACTTGTTTATATATTTAAAATATATAATTGTCATTTTTAAAACTTAAAGAATGTTAACAGTTTATCATGTGATATAATGGATTTTTCACATATACTTTTTAAAATATAATGAAGCTTTAAATCTTTAGGTAGTGTATTAGACCATTTTTGCATTGCTGTAAAGAAATATCTGAGACTGGGTAGTTTTTAAAGAAAAGTTTAATTGGCTCACAGTTCTGCCGACTGTACAGGAAGCATGGTTCTGGCATCTGCTCGGCTTCTGGGGAGGCCTCACAAAATTTACAGTCATGGCAGAAGGTGAAGGAGGAAGAGGTACTTCACATGGTGAAAACAGGAGCAAGCAAGCACCAGTGAGAGGGAGAGAAAGAGAGAGAGACAGGGAGAGAAGGAGTGAGTTAGTTGGGGAGAGGTGCCACATACTTGACCATATGTGAGAGAACTCAGATCACTGATCACCAAGAGGATGGTCCAGAACCATTCATGAGGGATCTGTCCCCAAGATCCAAACATCTCCCATCAGGCCCCACCTATAACACTGGGGATTACATTTCAATGTGAGATTTTGGGTGGAGACAGATATCCAAACTATTTTAGATAATTACCTTTATCTGTCTTTTCTTTGGCCTTATGCTAAAATAACCTCCTCTCAACCTGGGGTTGTATAATCATTTCCACTATATTTTCTAGATCTCTTAAGGCTTTATTTTTCATACTTAATTCTAATGCATAAAAATGTGTTTATGTGCCGTAAAGATTTATCTTATACCTTATTCCCCTGTGAATTTATTTGAGTTGGCTTGCCTGTGTACCTATTTGGGGATGTGATTTGGATCAAGCCAAATTATTTGGAAATTTTTTTGTGTGTGTTGAGTCTGTAACTTTTGAATATGGAATTGCCATGGCATGGAATTGGTAATATAGATGTTTG
Source organism: Sapajus apella (assembly GCF_009761245.1). NCBI lineage: Eukaryota > Metazoa > Chordata > Mammalia > Primates > Cebidae > Sapajus > Sapajus apella. The sequence goes on along the minus strand of NW_022436986.1, from coordinate 17,174,474 downwards.
CACAGGCAACGGTGAACTCCAAATTCATGATGGAAAAGGCAATTGAGTGTGTTAAGGAAGAAGGAATAAAATAAAGGATGTGCTAAGATAGAAGGTTAATTATAATGCTTAACCTTTAGAGGATCATTTCCAAGCATTTTATATATGTTTCTTTTTCTTCCTAATGGCCACTGGGAATGGAATGTGTGGGATTGACTAGGAAGGCTCTTGCATCATCGGGGTTTGCAGTGACTTGAGAAATCTGGGTAGATTATGTTATCAGCATTTTGTGTCTTGTGTACAGCCTTTTGCATGCATGCATGAATGAAGGAAATCATTGGACAGGAAAAAGTTGTGTTAGAATACTTGTGCTTTTGGGTAAACCAGTTCTTCAGTTCATTTTTCATTTCTGGTGGCTGTATGCCTTCATTAATTCCTCCTTTTCTTGTTCAATAAGGCTTTATTGAGCCCTGTCTGTATTGCCAGACACACTGAGAATTGGAATAACGAAGTAATTATAGTGCTGGTTTTAACCTCAGCAAGCTCAAAGTCCAGCAGTTGCCTCATAACTGAAAAGGGTTTAGTATGATGCATGTTATGACCTATGTGCAGGGTACAGAGGTGATGGCATATAGCAGGGCACACCAACACACTGCTGATGATGTGTGTGTGGCAGTGATTAAGAAGGAGACTCTTGAGACATCAGCTGGACATTGGAAGATTGAAAGATAAAGGGGAGTTTACCTTGTGGATAGGCAGTGGAAGGCAATTGTGAAATTGTGAAAACAGGATATGGAAAGCATGAAGTAACACGGTGTTTTCTGGAACTCCAGGTAGTTTTGTTAGTAAATAATGCAAGACTTGCTAGTAGGTGAGGCAGAGGCTGGATCAGGGAGGTCTGGTGGAATGTACAAAGGAATCTGAAGTTTGCTTCCTCCCTCCCAGTTCTTTTTACAGTGCTGGGATTACAGGCATGATCCGCCATGCCTGGCCCACCTCCCTCCCAATTCTAAACAATTGAAAGGATTTCCACAGTTTTGTTAGATCCTTGCAAGAGATTACATTGGAGAAAGACAGAGAGATTGAAATGAGATTAGAGATAGAGACCTTTGCTTTTGTCCAGGGGAGGTAACTTGAACAAAGCAAGTGACAGCGGGGGCTAAAGGAGAAAAAATTTTTTTTGAGACGCCCAGGCTGGAGTACAGTGTTGTGATAACAGCTCACTGCAGCTTCGACCTCCTGGGCTCAAGCAATCCTTCTGCTTCAGCCTTTAGAGTACCTGGGACCACAGGCACATGCCATCACACCTGGCTATTTTTTAAAAAATTATTTTATTTTTTGTTTTTTTATAGAGATGGAGTCTCACTTTGTTGCCTAGGCTGGTCTCAACTTCGTGGGCTCAATTGATCCTTCCACTTCACCCTCCCAAAGTGCTGAGATTACAGGCATGAGCCACCATGCCCAGCCAAGAATGGATTTGAATCTATTAAGTTGGAATGTTGGACTATGTTCTGGAATGGGGATGCATACTTAAGCATCACCAGCCTGTAAGTGTCTGTGGAATTTATTGGCATGGATAGGATGGCCTAAGGAGGGTAAGCAGAAATAGAATAGGAAAGGGCTGAGTACAGAGCTTGGGGGTAAGCCAACATTTCCTAGTCATCAGAGGAAGAGGGTCCTGCAAAGATGCTCGAAAAAAGGCTATTACAAAGTTGGATAAGAATCAAGGGAGGATGGTGGCGTGAGTTGACCAAGATTAAAAAGTGATTAATGATGCAAAATGCCAACAAAGGGTCAAGTAAGGTAAGGATAGAGAAAGATCATTTTTAGAGGGCAGTGATCTTAAGGTTTTGATTTGGGGTGGAGGAAGCCGTGGTTCATCATGTAAAAATGTTAAAGCAATAAGCACAGTTTCTTCAGTGTCCTGGGCCTTGAAAAGGGAGAATTGGGGAGGGGGATGGAAGAGAAGGGAGAGAAAGAAGTTGTGGTCAAGGGAGTACTTTTTCTTTTTTGAATAGGAAATTTAACATGTATATATTCTGAGGACTGGGAACTGAGGAGAGAACAAAACTGAAGCCACAGAAGAGAGAATAACTGAGTGAAGTAAACTGCAGTTCAAAACAAGATGTGGTCAGCTGAAGACTAGGATGAATGGGAGAGATGTCTTGCAAAGTCACTGTTAGCCAAAATTGGTGATGGTGACTATCCCTGGAGGATCAAGACATGTATTTCACAAATGTTTTTGGGCACAGAAAACAGGGCAGCCATGTACTGGGTGAAGGATGGAGCCTTGATGATGCCCTCATGAAATGATTAGTTTTTCTTAAGTCTGAGTTGTTGGGGGATGAACCTTTTTGAAATAGTTAATGTGACTTTGACACTAGGAACATTATGAATATTATGTGTCAGTTGGAATAGTGGTCCAAGACATGTGTGGATATATTTAGTTATTTTTGAGTCATGAATTCTTAGCCTAATTATTGTTACCATTACATTTCTGTTTTTGTGGGCCATATAAATCTGAGATACAGCTGGAGGTTTGGGGGAATAATTCCTAGGCTATGTGGCTGCAGTGTCTCTCCCTAACTCCCACAGAGAATGGTTTGGTTTTCATGGTCCAGGTCTGTGGGATGGTGGAGGAGGAAGCTCCTGACCTGGCCACACTGCACTGGCTCCTGGGTGACTGCCATTTCTGTGATTACAGCCACCACTTTTTAGTCCCTGAACCCCAAATAATAGGTCACCTTATGTATCCTGCCTTCCCCAAAGAGGAGATTTTTCTTCCAAATAATCAAACTCTTTAGGGTAACCTCAGGGATGCCTATGTGTTTGTAACTCTTTTAGTACCCAAGATAGCCCTTTTTCTTTTGGTTTGTGGTTCACTCTATTAAGCAAATTACATTCATTGTCCCCAGAGAATGGGTTCTAAGTAGCTTTGTGTGCCACCCTGCTGGTCTCACTCTTGCCAGCTTTTACTTGAGATTTGAGGGTGCATGTGTTGGCTCTGTCTTACCCTGGAATGTTCTGGCTTGCCTACTAAACTCCAGGGATAGGGACAGCCATAATCCTTCCTTCTCAGTTTGAGACTGAATCTCTGTGATTTAAATACTTTACTTTATATAACACTTAGACTTTTCAGCTGATTAATAGCAGCTACGCAGGAACATTTAATTCCAGAGGCAATTTTAATGTAGTCATTGATAAAATACAAACTATCATAATAAAATGATTTAATTTACAATTGATTGCACAGGATCAGAGGATTCCCGTTTCAAATGGGCTCCTGATGATCTGCCTGGATTCCCAGAATGTCTCGTCTGGGTATATAAATTAGGTTTTTTGTAACCAACACTTCATATTTTATTTTTATTTTTTGTAGAGATGGGGTCTTGCCATGTTGACCAGGCTGGTCTCAAACTCTTGGCCTCAAGCGATGCTCCTGCCTCAGGCTCACGAAGTGCTGTGATTATAGGTGTGAGCCACCATGCCTGGCCCCCTTCATATTTTAAAGAGAAGTTAACGTCTGCAGATCTACAGTGCTTTAGACTTTTGATGGACACATCTTTCTAGAGCAAAGCCCTGTATTCCTCTTTTACTGAAAGTTGTAATTGCTTTCTTGCATTAGCCTTAGCTATTGCAAGGCTAATAGAAAAAATTGTACTTCTATAGTATTAGGTCCCCTGGTTTATCCTAATTTCAATTAGTAATAAGAGAATACTTACCTATTTAGCTCTCAAAAAGCAATGAATATTTAATGATAAGTTCAGAAATATGTTACCACATTGAGCCATACTTCTGGTTTTGTGTGATTAACTTTGACACCCTGTGAATAGTGTCTGGTAAAATTAAATGCTTGTTTTGCCTCAAGAAAGCTATAATGCATATATATATTACTGTGATTTACTGTTAAGTACGTAGATTGAGGTGGTTTAGAAGTTTAAAATTGGTTTCTCAAGGGAAATGTACAACAAAAGTATGATAGATATGAATATGTGATTATAACTCTATTCCTTTTTAAAGTAAATTAAACAGTTTTATTATGATAGTTTGTAGTTTATCAATGACTACATTAAAATTGCCTCTGGAATTGAATGTTGCTGCATAGCTGTTATTAATCAGCCAAAACATGTAAATGTTACATAAAGTAAGAAGAGCTATAAACCAAGGAGAAAGTCCCAAGACAGAACTTTTAAAAACCACTGTTATTTTGAGGTAAAATATATAACTTCTAAAGAAGGTTAGCATAAATTAAAAGCGAACTTTTATTCTGTATTTGTTGGCTACATTTATATGAATTTTTATATGGAAGTTTCTATCCAGGATATTTATTAGTCATTTTGGAAGTTTTTATCCAGGATTTTTATTAGCATCTTATATGTTCTTTGAGAAGCTATATATATTATTTTTTTAAAACAGAATTCTAATTGAGCTTTTAATCTGTCTGCTAATCAGGAAGTGGAAGGAAGTGGAAGGAAGCCAGTGGTTAGTTTTAAGTATAAAAGAGATCTTCAAGCATGATCAACTTTTAACTTCTTGTTTCTGTATCATTTCAGGAAATATAGGCAGCTTTTCCTACATGAGATTGTTAGCACAGAATAACAGTAGAAGGGTCAGAAGTGAAGCTAAAAGGAAATAAGAGATCAGCATGTTGCTGGAGTTCCCCTAGGCCAGTCAAATAATGTTCAGGCCTTTAATCCATCTGGATGTTAGTTCTGTGTATGATGTGAAGTTGGAGTGTCTGACTATGTACATTTTTCCTTTTGCTTTAGAACCATTTTTTTCCAGTCCTTTTTTGTCCCCACTGTAATGTCATGTGTATCACCTATGTAACACTGTTTTGAGACTCTGTGTACCTCTGAATGTTTAGTCTGGAACAGTCGTCACATTACCTTCATTACATGGCTTTTTATATGCCTTACTCTTTGGTAGATCCAGTCTTCTACTTCTGTTCTCTTAATTTGTCTTGGCTATTTTGGTCCTTGGCATTTCATTGGAAATTTAGGAGCAGGTTTATGTGTAGACTTTCCTGGACTTTGAATTTTAATAATCATTTGGATTGCAAATAAGGACAGTTTGACTCTTTCACTCATGTTTTTTATTGTTGTCTTGTTTTATTGAATTAACTAGGCTCTCTAGAACTGTGTTGAATAGTAGGAGTAATGGTAAGATTCTTGTTATTCCTGATATTAAAGAAAATGCTTCTAATGAGAACCCTATTCCTTTTTGAGGAGTATTATTTAAAACAGCTCAGCATTTCCATGTGTTTGATTTTAGCATATTAAAAAATAGTAAACATGCAGTGAACAAAAGGGGTTATTATGAGCTTAGTGCAGTAACTCTCTTAATGTTTTCTAGAGGCATTTAGATTTAATTCTGACTCCAAAATAACAGACCTCTCCAGAGACTATATTTTGTAGGTGGGAATAAGACTATTTCCATTTTAGTTGAAAAGTGGTAAGGCTTCCTTCCACTTCATAATTTTTGTGGAAAGTATTCCGGCACTGTCCAACAGATTTTTGCAATAATGGATATGTTGTATTTCTGTACCGTGCACCTAGGAGAGTAACTATAATGTTGGACAATTGCGGGCCTAGACTTTGGGGTTGTAAACACACCCCATGTACTAGCTGCATAGTTCCTGCCTGGTTTTAGAAGGCTTATTCTTTTGGGCAAGCACAGCTCACACTGAGGCAAATGGCTCGGGGAGTGGTGCAGTCCTTGCTGGATTGCAGCCGTGGCTCTGGTGCCTTTGTGCAAGTGAGCAGCTGGCACCATTGACAAGGTTGATCCTAGTGACTACCTCTGGAGGCTCTGGACCCTGACTCCTGAAAGAGAAGAAAACTCTGGCCCCATTCCCCTAAGAAGTCACTCTATCAAAGTGGAGCCCATTGTTTCCCGAGTCACAAGTCAATACCAAGAGATTTGGCTAGTGACAAGGAATTTTTCATGTTAGAATTCTTGTACCCAGATCCTTTAGAACTAGGCTACTGTTCTCCCATATTCAGGAGGCCATGAACCAACCAGTAGATTGTTTATTGTGCTTACTGATTTATGAAAAAACTTCTTTGTACAGAACTGCTGAAAGGAGTGAGAGAAAGGGAGAATAGTAGTGTTATGTACTGAAGATTATTGTGTCTCCCTGAAATTTATATGTTGAAATCTCAGTCCCCAAGGTGATGGTATTAAGAGGTGATTAGGTCGTGAGGCCTCTGCCCTCATGAATGGGATTAGAGGCCTTATTAAAAGAGACCCTAGGCCTGGCGTGTTGACTCACACCTGTAATCCCAGCACTCTGGGAGGCTGAGGCAGAATTGCTGGGAGGCTGAGGTGGGAGAATCGCTTGGGCCTGGGAGTTTAAGGCTGTGGTGAGGTATGATCGTGCCACTCCAGCCTGGGTGACAGCAAGACCCTATCCTAACAGGCTCTTAGGAGTTTCATTAAATGTGACCCTAGAAGAGCTCTCTAGCCCTGTTTCCACTTATAAGGCTACAATGAGAAGATGGAAGATTACAACCCCGAAGAGGGCCCTCATCAGAGCCCATCTTTGTTGGCACCTTGGTCTTGGGCTTCTAGCCTTCAGATCTGTGAGAAAGAAGTGTTTGTTGTTTAAGCCACCCAGTCTGTGGTAGCTTTGATAGCAGCTTGAGTGGACTAAGGCTAAGACAAATGGATAGCTGGTTGTTTTAGAAAGCAGGGCTGCACAGTGTGGGGAGGCTGCTGCTACTCATTCCTGCTCATTCCAGTGTTCTGGAAAATAAGGCAGGATGCAGGAAGCCTAAACCTTCTAATTTATTTCTAGCTGTTCTTTTTTAGCAAGCAAAGCATTCATTGGACACCAGTTTAATTCAGTTCCATCTGCACCGTACTTAATAGATATTACTCCCAGGTTCTTATAAAGGCTGGCTGTTATCTTGGTTTCAGAGCTATTTTGAGTTTTTGTCTTCATGTGTATTTTAACTGGAAATTGGGTGTGGACATATTGGGGAATTGGGACTGATGTCATCTTTATTCAGAAGTCACTTTATGACCATTTGCAGGATTTATTAATTTCACCACAGCTTTTGATCTTAGTAAAATGTCTCTGGGTTGAGCTGACTGATCACAATGATTTTAGACTTTATTGTTTCTTAAGAGGATTGATACAGCCACCCAGAGAATAATGTAGTATATAGGAGTTATCTTTTGACAGATCAGATTCCATTTCCAAATGATATAAAACCCACCTGTGTCCACATCCTTAAGACTTCTTTTAACTCTATGATTTAATAACTTAAGAAATCTGTTTATGCATTAGATACTGCATTTCTGGTAGAGCTATGGTATGATCTTATGCTCATGAACAGAAAATGAATTTAGGAAACCTCAGACCAGTTCTTTTGGCCAGTTCTTTTCTTTAAGGAGAACTTACTATTGACTTTGTCAAAACTAAGTCTGTTGCTTTGGGTGATACCCTCTAAAATTCAGATTCAGGTGGATGACATTAAATAGCTCCATGCTACAGATCAAGTCATATAATGTGGAGGTACATTTTGCAGCTTCCTTATTCTTTTAGACACTTGCTGCGATGAAGTTCTCCTCAAACTTCACATGCTCTTAGGAGTTTCATTAAACATATGGGTGTGTTTTTAATGTGGAAGATTTATTGTTTCTTATTTTTTATTTTTTTAAATTTATTTTATTGCATTTTAGGTTTTGGGGTACATGTGGAGAACATGCAAAATTGTTGCATAGGTACACACGTGGCAGTGTGATTTGCTGCCTTCCTCCCCATCACCTATATCTGGCATCTCTCCCCTTGCTGTCTCTCCCCAGCTCCCCACCCCCACCGTCCCTCCCCTATTTTCCCCCAACTGACCCCAGTGTGTAGTGCTCCCCTCCCTGTGTCCATGTGTTCTAATTGTTCAACACCCGCCTATGAGTGAGAACATGTGGTGTTTGATCTTCTGCTCTTGTGTCAGTTTGCTGAGAATGATGGTTTCCAGGTTCATCCATGTCCCTACAAAGGACACAAACTCATCATTTTTGATGGCTGCATAATATTCCATGGTATATATGTGCCAATGTGGAAGATTTATAAATGGTAACACCTGCCCTCAGTTCTTTTTTCCACTGGTTCATGGTGTTTCAGTTACAGTCTTTATTGAATAATTCAAAAGTTCTCTCTTAAAAAAAATTTCTGGCAATCATTATAATTGACTAGGTGGAACAGCCTTCAATTTGGATGAAAGTCCAATTTATTTTATTTTTGTAAATAAAATGCCAAATTTGCCTTTTTAATGCCAGCTATTAAAAGCACTTAAAACTGTTTCTAAACAACAACACTGAACACTTCAAACACTTAACTTATCAGATACTTTAGTCTTGAATTATAAATTATTTTTAATTATTACTACTTCCAGTTTTATTAAGGCCATGTGAGGCCACTGATTTATTAAATGGACAGTTTAGTGAGTGGTTCTTAAAGTGTGGCCCCAAGGCCAGCACCAGCATCACCTGGGGATTTGTTAGTCAATGCACTTTCTTGGATCCGCCCTAGAGCTTTTGAATAAGACATACAAAGGGGTTGGGCTCATACATCTGTGTTTGGACAAGCTCTCCAGTGAATTCTGTATGCCACATACTACAGTTTGAGAGCCACCGGTGTGATATACTAGTTAACACCCCTAGCTTTCAACCTAGACCCACTTTGGGTGCTTGTTAAAATACAGATTCTTGGTTCTCTCTCACACAGCAGCTTACTCATCGACTTTGGAGACGATGCAAGAATCACTGTTTCTATATTTTGCAGTAAAGCTTGCACTGCTCACCTTGTATCATGTTAGATCACTTAATAGCCATAAATTTAGAATATAATACGTTTGTTCTAAAGAGATACTTGTTCTTGTCCAAGTATCTTTGAAGAACTTTAAGACAATGGCATGTAATTAGACATATGCTTCAGAATTAAGGGGACTTAAAAAAAATACAGGTGTCTAGGCTCTACTAAATCAAAACCTGATTAAGTTTTGTTTAAGTCTGGTTTTGTTTTGTGTTTAAGTTTCATGGGTGCTATACCATCTAAGAACCATTTATTTTTATCTTCAGCTTTCATTGAGGGTTGATAGGAGAAGAAATAGCCATATTAATATTTTTGTATATTTTATACCATTTAATAACTCTTACTAGGATTTAGTAGAAGAAAATAACATCTCTGTCTCTCTCTCAATAGTTAATATGCAACTCTTCATTTTCCCTTTTGCTTTTGTTACCAGAGAGCTCAGAGTAAAATTTTGCAATGTTTTGAAATGCGATTTCCCTTGCAAGTTTACTTTAATCCTCCAAATAAGTTTCAGATAGATTACAGAAGATTATAAAGACAAGAGTCATTGTTCTTTATAATCTTCTGTAATGTATCTGAAACTTATTTGGAGGTAATAGGGCCCCCAAACTATGTAAATGATGGAATGTCTGCCCTTTGCTTTGAAATGGGCCTCTTGTTTGGACTTTTTCCCAGCTTGGGGTCAGTGTCTTCTTTATATCTTCCTTCCTTTCATAGACACAATACAATTGTTGGTAGCCTGACTGTGAAAGAGTTAATGTTTCCCAATACCAGGCACCGACATAGGCAGTAGGAAAAATCTGGTTCATTTCATTTCAAAATACACCATACCACGAATAAGTACAAACAGCTGCAGTTTGGGCTTGTGGCCAAAAGAAATCAGTGTGGCACTGTGAATTTCAGCTGAGACGAGTTCATGTAACTTGGATCAGAGATCAGTATCCATAACGAGACCATCAGACCCAGAAGGAGAAGGGTCCTTGTATGTCACTTCAGTTACCTCCACAGCTACCACCAAAAGAAACTGGGGTAGTTCTTTGGAGAAGTGGCCTTTTAGAAATCTAAAATTATCCCCTTGGAGCCCCTTCTCTGCAATGGGTTGAACACACCACATTTTATCCCTTGCCCCCAGCACTACATGACTGTAAAATGGGGAAATCTGGGAATACAAAAGATTTAGAAACTTGCCACCTGCTCATTTTATCTCTATGACTTGGCTTAAAACAACAATCATTGTAACCTCAGCCCTTTGGCACATTGCTTCCTTTGCAAGGCCCAGGAAATTCTTGGTTGGATAGAACCCACAGCCACTGAGTCTGGTTGTTCCTTCTTCTCCCAGATTTTTTAGGTAATACCGGTTTAGTAAAAACTTATGTTTTTGTAAGTGGACTCCTTTTGTATCAGAATTCCTTTTCTTTTGAAAATATTTTTATATTTATTATTATTTTTTAAGTAGAGAAGGCATCTTGCTATGTTGGCCAGGCTGGTCTCGAACACCTGGTCTCAAGTGATCTTCCTGCCTCAGTCTCAGAGAGTGCTAGAATTACAGGCATGAGCCACCACACCCAGCCCAGAATTCCCTTTCTAATGTTATAATGCCTTATCTCTTTTTTGGAGTGGTCGTCAAATCCCTTTTCACACTAGTTAAAAGTTTTCTGTGTGACGTGTTCCATTCTCTACATATTTGGAATATCCCCCCTATGTTTTTCTGGACATGTAGGATAGCATCTTTCAGGCCCATTAGCAGATAGAAGTCTTTCAAGTGGGGCCTCACAGCTGTTTTTAGGTCTCTAGTTGGTTTTTAGGTCATGTCTCAGGCATAGGAGCTTTGCGGCTACTTTGTGGTTTTACTATTTCTTCGTAGTTTATTAAAAAAGAGATTCCTTTTCCCTTCCATTTTCTGGTGCTTTCTTGATAAACGACTTCAGCCATTATTTTAAAAAGTGTCCACTATTACATTTAAAATGCTTTCATAATAGGAAAACAGGAGTTAACCACTCACATAATTTAGAGAGGGGACCCGCCCTTTTTTTGTTGATTTTCATAGTTACCAAATCATTGTGGACAGAGAAGATTCACTTTAATTCCCCTTGCTTCACTTCCTGATTTCTTCAACAGAATGGTAACATTTGAGATGTTATTCATAGAATATATCAAAGAACGAGGCCAGCTCTTTCTTGCTGCGCCTTCAAGTTGCTAAAATCACGTATGTGACTTCTCAGGAAGCTGGAGTATTTACATATCCTCGACCCACCTAGGAATAATTCATTCTCTAGCACAATAGTAGGTTTCTTTAGATTCTCCTCTATACTTAACTGTTTTAGAGCGGTATTACCAAGAGGATTTTCACTGAGAAAGAATGGTAATATGCTGGGAGCAGGAAAGGAAATGAAATTAAGCATCTCATTATTTTTCCCATGCTGAAAATACTAGGATTGTATTCAACAGGTCTTATTTTCTTCCCCTTCCCGCCACACCCCAAAAACTTTGGGCAGGATGTATAAGTCTAGATTTAGGTTATATGCTGATATTTTTAAAGCTTTTATCTCCAGTTTAATTAGAGGCTGGTGAAGGAAACTAGGTTTTTTATTTGGCTCTCAAACTTTGAAAATAAACAAAACTTTCATATATTTGAATAGCACATTGTGGGCCAAACAACATCTGGAAGACATTAGTCTCACTGGTAGACAGAAGAAAATTCATAATGTACCATCTTCTTTTGTCTTTTTTTTTTTTTCATGCTTGCCTACATGCAGAATAATGTACCATCTTCAAAGAACATGGTACCTTGTCACATTTCTCATGTTTCCTGGAAACAGAAGTACTTAGGGCCACATTGCTGGAGCATCTGCCTTTGTCTTTGTTTTGTGTTAAATGTATCTTTCTAATACTATGAGATTTCTTTAGCTTTTTTGAAAATACAGCTAAGCTTGGTGGTAGATGCTGCCTGCACTGTTTTCTGTGGTCTAGACTTCTCCTTTTTCGGAAGACCTATTTGACTTTTGGCAACATGCCTCTTAGAGCTTGTGATTTGTTTGAGACATCTTTTCCTGTCTTCTCTAAAGTCAGGCACATGTGTGTCGGGTAGTCATGTACTTTGTAACAGTCACTTTTAGCCAGATCTTGGGGATGTCTGTTCTTATGTTTTGTAGTGATACATGAACACTCTCTTCCACTTAAAATTATTTTATGTAAGATGACTGCTTCTATCCCTGCTCCTTCCCCCCTCCTCTACTCTGCCTCCCTCAAACTTATAGAAAAGTTGCAAGTACAGTAACAAAGTGTGAAGAACCTTTTATCTCCCAAGTCAGTTGAGTGAATTGTTTACATTGATGCTCTAACATCCTCAAATACAGTTTTTCTCACAAACAAACACATTCTTCAACATAGTCACAAGGCAACCACTGAAATCAGTAAATTTACCCTGTTATCTTCCTATCATCTAATTTTTCAGATTCCATTGATATTTTCTCAAATTGTCATAATAATATCCTTGATAGTGAAGGATCCTGTTCACCATCTTGTATTATATTTATTATTAGGTCTTTTCTAAGTCTATTATGGAATAATTTCTCTGCTTTTTTTTTTTTTTTTGGCTTCTATGCCCTTGATCTCTTGATGATTATAGGCTATTTATTGTGTAGAATGTTTCGCAGTTTGGATTTGTTTCATGTTTCCTGTTGATTAAATCTGGATTTTGAACTTTTGGCAAGAACATGACAGAAGTGATATTCTCATTGCATTTCATCAGGTGGCACATGATGTTGATTTGTTCCATTATTGGTGATGCTATTTTGATCACTTAAGGTGAAGTCTTCCAGACTATTTACTGTAAAGTTATTATTTTGCCTATTACAATAAGTATTTTATAGAGAAGTGTTTGAGTCTATATAAATATAAATTTTTTGGTCAAACTTTTATTTATATTAAAATGAACTCATGGATTCTTTTTTTGTTTTCAAAGTTAAAAATGGTTAGACCAGTGAGTACCTTTCAAACTAGTTTCCTTGTCCTTTTTACGTGTCTGCATAATTCTTCGAGTGCTGTCTTAACTGTCTGCTCAAGATGTCCAAGGCATCATGTATTTCCCAAATCTGAGGAACAGACATATCTTCAAGGAGCCTGGCTCCTTTCTATAGAGAATGGTATTTAGAGACCAAGATGTAAGTGTTAGGTGTGCTCATTGTTACTGGGATATCACTATTCCCAAGCTTCTCACTGTGCAACACACATTGATAACTATTTTTATTTCTATTTCTATTCAAAGCCCTTCTCCTCTCTCTTTCTCTCCTGGTTGACCCTTCATCTCTCAGGCTTTGACACAAACTCTGGAGTGCCTTCCCATGCGGACTTCCTCTTCACCTCACTTAGACTCTTGACACTCTGCATTGGGCTGCTCTTGCATTGTTACAAACATAGGATTTGTAAAAATTGGTTTGTGGTTAGTGGTCATATTTTCTTGTATGCCAGAGTTTTCCATTTAAGGAGAATGTTCTTTATTGCATTTTAAAAAGTTATATCATTTTTAAGACTTATGCTTTCTTTTTTTTCATTGATGACATAGACTGTGTATATTTAAAGTATACAATTTGATTTGATTTGACATATGCATATACTCTTGAAATTATCACCACAATGAAGATGGTGAACATATCCATCACACCTCAACTTTCCTCCTGTTGTTTGAAATCCTTTCCTCATGTCATTCTGCTCTTGTACTCCCAGGCAACCACTTAATTGCTTTTGGTCACTATAAATTAGTTTGCATTTTCTACAGTTTTACACAGTGGAATTATACAGTAAGTGCTGTGTTTTGTCTGGCTTCTTTCACTTGGCTTATTTTGAAAGTGATAGTATTATCTATACCAGTAGTTCATTTGTTTTTATTGCTGAGTAGTCTTCTGTTTTATGGATATATAGCAATTTGTCTGTTCATTTATTAATTGACATTTGAGCTGTTTCCAGTTTTTGTCTATTTACAGATAAAACTACTAGAAGCATTTGTGCTGAAGTCTTTGTATAGACAAATACGTTCTTTTCTCTTGGGTAAATACCTAGGAGTAAAATGGCTGAACTGGATAACTAACTTATAAAGAAACTGTCGGATTGTTTTCCAGACTAATGCTGTCTTACATTCCCACATGTGTGAGAGTTGCAGCTCCTTTATCTCCTCACTGACACTTGATATGGTTGGTCTTTTCAGTTGTATCCATTCTAATAGACGTGTAGTGGTGTTTCATTGTGGTTTTAATTGCATTTTTCCTTATTGCTCTTCTATGTTTATCTGCCATCTGAATATTATCTTTGCTAAACTGCCTCGATCTTTTGCCCCTTTTTGAATTTTGATATTTCTTTTATGCTTTGGATACAAGTTCCTTATGGATATATACAAAAGTATTTTTTCCCGTTTGTGGCTTGCCATTTAATTCACTTAACAATGTCTTTTAAAGAGTAAATTTAAACGAAGTTCCGTTTTTCAGTTTGTTCTTTATAAATCATGCTTTTGATATTTTGACTAAGGAGAAAAAAAACCAAAACTTTTAAAGAATTTAAATTCCGGCCGGGCACGGTGGCTCAAGCCTGTAATCCCAGCACTTTGGGAGGCCGAGGCAAGTGGATCACGAGGTCAAGACATCGAGACCATCCTGGTCAACATGGTGAAACCCCGTCTCTACTAAAAATACAAAAAATTAGCTGGGCATGGTGGTGCATGCCTGTAATCCCAGCTACTCAGGAGGCTGAGGCAGGAGAACTGCCTGAACCCAGGAGGCGGAGGTTGCGGTGAGCCGAGATCGCGCCATTGCACTCCAGCCTGGGTAACATGAGTGAAACTCCGTCTCAAAAAAAAAAAAAAAAAAAAAAAAAAAGAATTTAAGTTCGTTTTATTCGGAAGTCTTACTGAGAGCTACAGACTGAGGACTACAGCCTGGGAGGAGTCCTTCAGAAAGGTCCTATCAGACTGCTCCAAAAACAGTGTTTCAGCTTACAGTTTATATACAGGTTCAGTACGTATAAAATCACATCAAAGTTTGGGTGCAAGAGTCTATCTGGTTATAGATTACAGAAACATAATCACTAACCCTGTCAGGTGTTCTGTTATGTGTAGGAAAAGGCAAGGACTAAGGCCATTTATCTTTTAAGGAATGCAGTGACTCAGGCAAGAGCTGGAGGGTGGGAAGCCCTGCGCTCTATTCCGTTTTGTTTTTAATGCATCTTTCTGGAGGGCCGCACATTGTCACAGAGTCAGGGGCTTTGGGAAAGCATGTCGACAAGCAGAAATGAGTAAACATGTCTTCTTACATTTGTTACTTTGTCTCACAGGTATCTTATCTAAGGAAACTTTGCCTACCCAAACAAAGTATGCAATGATTTTCTCTTACTTTTTTCCTCTAGAAGTTTTATGGTTCTAAGTTTTATATTTAGGTTTATGACACTTTTCAATTAATTTTTGTATATGGTATGGGGTATGAATCAAAGTTCATTTTTTCAGTTTATATTTTTTGCATATGGATATCTGGTAGTTCTACCATGATTTTAAAATTGTGACTTCATATTTAAAAGTAGAGAAAAGGCTATCCTTTCTCCATTGCTTGATCTATTTTACCATTCAATTAATCAAAAACTAGTTGTCCATTTAAGTGTAGAGCTACTATTGAATTCCCTATTGTGTTCCATTAATCTGTCTATCTTTATTCCATACTATACTGTCTTTATCATTTATTATACTTTCAATGGCTCTGACAGGGACAATAGTAACGACCCCTCTTTCAGTTTTATTATTAGTTATTTATATCTTCTCACCTTTTTTTCTTGACTAATCTGGTTAGAGGGTTAATTGTATTGATTTTCTTAAAGAAACATCTTTTGGATTTGTTTTATAGTTTCTATATCATTATCTATTATTTAATTTTTTTCTTGCTTACTTTGATTTTAATTAGATTATCATTTTCTAGTTTCTGATGGTAAAAGATGAGGTCATTTATTTGAGACTTCTTTTCTATTATAGATGTTTAATGCTATGATTTTCCTTATTGGTACTGGTTTGGTGACGTCCCACAAATTTTGATATGTTTTGTTTTCATTTTCATTTAATTCAAAATATTCATTCAATTCAAAATACTTTGTAATTACCGCTTTTGATTTCTTTGTTTTATAGGGTATATAGAGATATATTACTTAGTTTTCCAGCATTTGATGATTTTTCCAGAGATCATTCTGTTATTGATAATTTAAGTGTGGTCAGAGAACAGATTTTTTATGACTCAAATTCTTTTAAGTTTGTTGAGATTCATTTTATGGCTCAGAATATGGTCTATATTGGTACAGATTTCTTTTGTTCTTGAGAAGAATTTGTAGTTTGGTGTTGGGTTGAGTCTTTTCAAAATATCAAATTAGATACAATTGACTAATTGTATTGTTCAAGTCTCTTACATCCTTATGGTTTTTTTCTGTTCTGTCAATTAATGACCGTGGATTATTTATATCTGGCTATATTTGTGGATTTGTTTATCCAGTTATTGGTTTTTACTTCATATATTTCAAAAGTCTGTTTTTAGATGCATAAGCTTTTAGGATTGTTATACCATCTTGGTAAAGAGACTCTATCATTATGAGATGATTTTTTTTTTTTTTTTTTTTTTTTTTTTTAAATACCTGGTAATATGTTTTGCTCTAAAATCTAGTCTGTTAGATGTTAATATTGGCACTTTAGCTTTGTTTAGTTTAGTTTAGTGTTAGCTGGGTATTTATTTTTTTATCTTTTTACTTTTAATATATTTGTGTCTTCATATTTAAAGTATGGTTCATGTGGGTAGCATGTAGTTGTGTCTTGCTCTTTGATTCAATCTCACAATCTATGCCTTTTAATTGAGTTGTTTAAACCACTTACATTTAGTGTGTGTGTGTGTGTGTGTGTGTGTGTGTGTGTGTGTGTGTGTGTGTTTTGATATGGTAATGTCTAAGTCTATCATCTTGCTTTTGTCTATTTGTCACATCTTTTCTTTGTTATTTTTTGGATTTGATATATTTTATGATTTCATCTTCTTGTTGGAATATTATCTATAATTCTTTGTTTTGTTTTTAATGGTTGATTCAGTGTGTGCAGTAGGTTTTAATTTATTGCAGGCAACTTTTAAGTGACATTGTACTTCTTTATGTACAGTACAAGAACCTTACAACAGGGTACTTTCTTTACTCCCCTGCTTTTTAAAACTTTTATAATAAACTCTATTGTTATTATTTTCATTGATTATCTTTTTTAAGAACAACTTTATTGAGATATAATTTAATATCATAAGAGCCAACCATTTAAAATTCAATAGTTTTTGATATATTAAGAGTTCTGCAGCAGTGGCAAGTGCCTATATCCCAGCTATTCAGGAGGCTGAGACAGGATCACTTGAGTGCAGGAGTTTAAGGCCATCCTGGGCAACATAGTCCTTGTAGAGAAAGACAGAGGGAGAGAGAGAGAGAGAGAGAGAGAAGAGAAAGAGAGAAAGAAAGAGTACAACCCTCACCCCAGTCAAGCTCAGAAAATGTTTATCATTCCAAAAGAAATCTTGTATTTGTTTTCAGTCACTCCCTATTTATTTTCCTCCAAAATCCTGAAAAACACGAACCTACTTTTTTTCTCATAGATTTACCTATCTTGGATATTTCATGTAAACAGGCTCATACATTTGTGGCCTTTTGTGATTGGCTTTTTACTTAGAAAAAAAAATGCACGATACCTCATTTTGTAGTATCTATCTTTCTTTCTTTTTTGTTGTTGTCCAGTAATATTCTGCTGTTTGAAAAATACCATATTTAACTTTATCCTTTCAAAATTTGATAGACATTTGGATTATTTCTACTTTTGATGATTCTGTAATCCTTCTATGAATATTCTTGGAGAAGTTTTTGGGTGGATATATATTTTCAGTTCTTTTGGATATATACTTAGGAGTGGAATTGCTGGGTCATATAAAAATGCTATTTAATATTTTTAGGAACTACCAGATTTTCACAGTGGCTGCACCTTTTATATTCCCACCAGCAATGTATAAGGGTTCCAATTTCTCCACATTCTTATCAACACTTGTTATTCTGTCTTTTAAATAATTATAGCCATCCTAGTAGTTATGAAGTGTGGATTTGCCTTTTGTTTCCCTAATAGCTAATGATATCCAGTGTCATTTCATATTCTTGTTAGCCATTTGTATATTTTTGTAGAAAAACATCTATCCATATATTTCATTTTAAAATTAGCTTGTCTCTTTATCATTCATTTGTAAGAGTTCTTTATTCTGGATACAAATCCCTTATGATTTGCAAATATTTTTTCTTTCTATGAATTGTTGTCAATTATATTTTAAAGATACTTACATAATAAAATGGTTTTTATATTTATTCATGTTGTTACTATTAATATTTTTGGTATCCTTCATTTCTTTATGATAATCTATATTTTCTTTTCTTTCTTTTTTATGCAGAGTAGAAAGGGCAGCTCCTCTAAGCCAGCCTGTGTTGGGGCTGTGTAGAGAGCAGCTGCTCTCAATCCATGTCTCTTACAGGGTCCCTGCAGGCTGTAGTCCTCTGACGGATCCTCTGATCTTGTTTTAGGTGACCTCTGTCCCCTACGCTCTCATTTTGGCTCCACACAGATTTCCCATCCCAAACCTCAGTTACTTACTTTGATGCTTGGCTTGACCTCACCCAGCTCTTCTCCACGATATGACTTCTAGCCTCCATGCTGGTTACATATCCCACTTCTACCAGGAGCCTCCGCCTCCCGAGCATACAGGATCCAGGGGTCAGGACTTTTCTAACTAGAGGAGCTAGCTGATTTTTACTTAGGTCCTGATTCTAGCATTTATTATTTCCAGGCACACAGGCCTTCTGCTTTGTTTTCCTGAGTTTCAGTGAAAGAAGGGGAAGACCATCCCTGATGGTCGCATGCTGGATACTGTTGAGTAAGAGCCAGAGTTCCAGACCTCTGACTCCAAAGCCAACACAGGCTCCAGTTCCCTTGATGCTGTTTCTTTCCATCTCAATTGGGAATGTTTTTCTCTTCTACTCCATTTCTTTTTTTTCTTTTTTTTTTTCCATTTATTTATTTTATTGCATTTTAGGTTTTGGGGTACATGTGAAGAACATGCAAGATTGTTGCATAGGGACACACAGGGCAGTGTGATTTGCTGCCTTCCCCCCATCACCTACATCTGGCATCTCTCCCCTTGCTATCTCTCCCCAGCTCCCCACCCCCCACCGTCCCTCCCCTATTTCCCCCCAACTGACCCCAGTGTGTAGTGCTCCCCTCCCTGTGTCCATGTGTTCTCATTGTTCAACACCCGCCTATGAGTGAGAACATGCGGTGTTTGATCTTCTGCTCTTCTGTCAGTTTGCTGAGAATGATGGTTTCCAGGTTCATCCATGTCCCTACAAAGGACACAAACTCATCATTTTTGATGGCTGCATAATATTCCATGGTATATATGTGCCACACTTTCCCTGTCCAGTCTATCATCAATGGGCATTTGGGTTGGTTCCAGGTCTTTGCTATTGTAAACAGTGCTGCAATGAACATTCATGTGCACATGTCCTTATAGTAGAATGATTTGTAATCCTTTGGATATATACCCAGTAATGGGATTACTGTGTCAAATGGAATTTCTGTTTCTAGGTCCTTAAGGAATTGCCACACCGTCTTCCACAATGGTTGAACTAATTTACACTCCCACCAACAGTGCAAAAGTGTTACTATTTCTCCACATCCTCTCCAGCATCTGTTGTCTCCAGATTTTTTAACGATCGCCATTCTAACGGGCGTGAGATGGTATCTCAATGTAGTTTTCATTTGCATTTCTCTTATGACCAGTGATGATGAGCATTTTTTCATATGTATGTTGGCCTCATGTATGTCTTCTTTTGTAAAGTATCTGTTCATATCCTTTGCCCACTTTTGAATGGGCTTGTTAGTTTTTTTCTTGTAAATCTGTTTTAGTTCTTTGTAAATTCTGGATATCAGCCCTTTGTCAGATGGATAAAGTGCAAAAATTTTTTCCCAATCTGTTGGTTGCCGATTCGCTCTAAAAACTGTTTCTTTTGCTGTGCAGAAGCTGTGGAGTTTGATTAGGTCCCATTTGTCTATTTTGGCTTTTGTTGCCAATGCTTTGGGTGTTTTGGTCATGAAGTCCTGGCCTTCACCTATGTCCTGAATGGTTTTGCCTAGATTTTCTTCTAGGGTTTTTATGGTGTTAGGTCTTATGTTTAAGTCTTTAATCCATCTGGAGTTAATTTTAGTGTAAGGTGTCAGGAAGGGGTCCAGTTTCTGCTTTCTGCACGTGGCTAGCCAGCTTTCCCAACACCATTTATTGAACAGGGAATCCTTTCCCCATTGCTTGTTTTTGTCTGGTTTGTCAAAGATCAGATGGTTGTAGATATGTTGTGTTGC
The DNA here is from genome assembly GCF_009761245.1 of Sapajus apella. Lineage (NCBI taxonomy): Eukaryota > Metazoa > Chordata > Mammalia > Primates > Cebidae > Sapajus > Sapajus apella. The sequence continues at coordinate 17,154,246 of NW_022436986.1, read as the reverse complement.
CTCCAAGACCTCTGTTCTGTTCCATTGGTCTATATCTCTGTTTTGGTACCAGTACCATGCTGTTTTGATTACTGTAGCCTTGTAGTATAGTTTGAAGTCCGGTAGTGTGATGCCCCCCACTTTGTTCTTTTTGCTTAGAATTCACTTGGCTATGCGGGCTCTTTTTTGGTTCCATATGAAGTTTAAGGTGGTTTTTTCAAGTTCTGCGAAGAAGGTCATTGGTAGCTTGATGGGGATAGCATTGAATCTATAAATTACTTTGGGCAGTATGGCCATTTTCACGATATTGATTCTTCCTAACCATGAACATGGAATGTTTCTCCATCTGTTTGTGTCCTCTCTTATTTCGTTGAGCAGTGGCTTGTAGTTCTCCTTGAAGAGGTCCTTTACGTTGCTTGTTAGTTGTATTCCTAGGTATTTTATTCTCTTTGTGGCAATTGTGAATGGAAGTTTGTTCTTGATTTGCCTCTCTTTAAGTCTGTTATCAGTGTATAGGAATGCATGTGATTTTTGCACATTGATTTTGTATCCTGAGACTTGGCTGAAGTTGCTTATCAGTTTCAGGAGACTTTGGGCTGAGACGATGGGGTCTTCTAGATATACAATCATGTCGTCTGCAAATAGAGACAATTTGACTTCCTCCTTTCCTATTTGAATGCCCTTTATTTCTTTTTCTTGCCTGATTGCTCTGGCTAGAACTTCTAGTACTATATTGAATAGGAGTGGTAAGAGAGGGCATCCTTGTCTGGTGCCACATTTCAAGGGGAATGCTTCCAGTTTTTGCCCATTCAGTATGATATTGACTGTTGGTTTGTCATAAATTGCTTTTATTGTTTTGAGATACGTTCCGTCAACACCTAGCTTATTGAGTGTTTTTAGCATAAAGGGCTGTTGAATTTTGTCAAAGGCCTTCTCTGCATCAATTGAGATAATCATGTGGTTTTTGTCTTTGGTTCTGTTTATGTGGTGAATTACGTTTATAGACTTGCGTATGTTGAACCAGCCTTGCATCCCCGGGATGAAGCCTACTTGATCATGGTGGATAAGCTTTTTGATGTGCTGTTGCAATCGGCTTGTCAGTATTTTATTGAAGATTTTTGCATCTATGTTCATCATGGATATTGGCCTGAAGTTTTCTTTTCTTGTTGAGTCTCTGCCGGGTTTTGGAATCAGGATGATGTTGGTGTCATAAAATGATTTGGGAAGAGTTCCCTCTTTTTGTATTGTTTGGAATACTTTCAGAAGAAATGGTACCAGCTCCTCTTTGTATGTCTGGTAAAATTCGGCTGTGAACCCATCTGGACCTGGGCTTTTTTTGGGTGGTAAGCTCTTAATTGCTGCCTCAACTTCAGACCTTGTTATGGGTCTGTTCAGGGTTTCGGCTTCTTCCTGGTTTAGGCTTGGGAGGAGGCAAGTGTCCAGAAATTTATCCATTTCTTCCAGGTTTACTAGTTTATGTGCATATAGTTGTTTGTAATAATCTCTGATGATGGTTTGAATTTCTGTGGAATCTGTGGTGATCTCCCCTTTATCATTTTTTATTGCATCAATTTGGTTTTTCTCTCTTTTCTTTTTTATTAATCTGGCTAGTGGTCTGTCTATTTTGTTGATCTTTTCAAAAAACCAGCTCCTGGATTTATTGATTTTTTGAAGGGTTTTTTGTGCCTCTATCTCCTTCAGTTCTGCTCTGATCTTAGCTATTTCTTGTCTTCTGCTAGACTTTGAGGTTTTTTGATCTTGCTCCTCTATCTCTTTCAGTTTTGACGATAGCGTGTCCATTTTTGATCTCTCCTTGCTTCTCATGTGGGCACTTATTGCTATATATTTTCCTCTACAGGCTGCTTTAAATGTGTCCCAGAGATTCTGGTATGTTGTGTCTTCATTCTTGTTGGTTTCGAAGAACATTTTTATATCTGTCTTCATTTCATTGTTTATTCAGTCAACATTCAAGAGCAAGTTGTTCAGTTTCCATGAAGCTGTGTGGTTCTGGGTTAGTTTTTGAATTCTGAGTTCTAACTTGATTGCACTGTGGTCTGAGAGACTGTTACGATTTCCGTTCTTTTGCATTTGCTGAGGAGTGATTTACTCCCAATTATGTGGTCAATTTTAGAGTAGGTGTGATGTGGTGCTGAGAAGAATGTATATTCTGTGGATTTGGGGTGGAGAGTTCTGTAAATGTCTATTAGGTTTGCTTGGTCCAGGTCTGAGTTCAAGTCCTGGATATCTTTGTTAATTTTCTGTCTGGTTGATCTGTCTAATATTGACAATGGGGTGTTAAAGTCTCCCACTATAATTGTGTGGGAGTCTAAGTCTCTTTGTAAGTCATTAAGAACTTGCCTTATGTATCTGGGTGCTCCTGTATTGGGTGCGTATAAATTTAGGATCGTTAGCTCTTCTTGTTGCATTGATCCTTTTACCATTATGTAATGTCCCTCTTTGTCTCTTATGATCTTTGTTGCTTTAAAGTCTAATTTATCAGAGATGAGAATTGCAACTCCTGCTTTTTTTTGCTCTCCATTTGCTTGGTAAATCTTCCTCCATCCCTTTATTTTGAGCCTTTGTGTATCCTTGCATGTGAGATGGGTTTCCTGGATACAGCACACTGATGGGTTTTGGCTTTTGATCCAATTTGCCAGTCTGTGTCTTTTGATTGGGGCATTTAGTCCATTTACATTTAGGGTTAATATTGTTATGTGCGAATTTGGTACTGCCATATTTTTGCCAGCTGGGTGTTTTGCCCATTAGTTGATGCAGATTCTTCATTGTGTTGATTCTCTTTACCATTTGGCATGTTTTGGAGTGGCTGGTACTAGTTGCTCCTTTATATGTGTAGAGCCTCTTTCAGGAGCACTTGTAAAGCTGGCCTGGTGTTGATGAAATCTCTGAGTACTTGCATGTACACAAAGGATTTTATTTTTCCTTCACTTATGAAGCTTAGTTTGGCTGGATAGGAGACTCTGGTTTGAAAGTTCTTTTCTTTAAGGATGTTGAATATTGGCCCCCACTCTCTTCTGGCTTGTAGGGTTTCTGCTGAGAGATCCGCTGTGAGTCTGATGGGCTTCCCTTTGTGGGTAACCTGACCTTTCTCTCTGGCTGCCCTTAGTATTTTCTCCTTCATTTCGACCCTGGTGAATCTGACGATTATGTGCCTTGGGGTTGCCCTTCTTGACAAATATCTTTGTGGTGTTCCCTGTATTTCCTGGACTTGAATGTTTGCCTGCCTTGCTAGGTTGGGGAAGTTTTCCTGGATAATATCCTGAAGAGTATTTTCCAGCTTGGATTCATTCTCTTCATTGCATTCAGGTATGCCTATCAAACGTAGATCAGGTCTTTTCACATAGTCCCACATTTCTTGGAGACTTTGTTCATTCCTTTTTACCCTTTTTTCTCCATTCTTGCCTCCCCGTTTTATTTCGTCGAGTTGATCTTCGACCTCTGATATCCTTTCTTCTGCTTGGTCAATTCAGCTGTTGATACTTGTGCATGCTTCGCAAAGTTCTCATGTTGAGCTTTTCAGCTCCATCAATTCACTTATATTCCTTTCTATTTTGTCCATTCTCGTTAGCATTTCATCAAATCTTTTTTCAAGGTTCTTAGTTTCTTTGCATTGGGTTAGAACTGTTCTTTAAGTTCACAGAAGTTTCTTACTACCCACCTTCTGAAGTCTGATTCTGTCATTTCATCACACTCATTCTCCATCCAACCTTGTTCCCTTGCTGGTGAGGAGTTGTGATCCCTTGTAGGAGGAGAGGTGTTCTGGTTTCGGGTGTTTTCATCCTTTTTGCGCTGGCTTCTTCCCATCTTTAAGGATTTATCTACCTGTCGACTTTGTAGTTGCTGGCTTTCAGATTGGGTCTCTGAGTGGACGTTCTGTTTGTTGATGATGAGGTTATTTCTGTTTCTTGGTTTTCCTTCTGACAGTCTGGCCCCTTTGCTGTAGGTCTGCTGAGGTCCACTCCAGGCCCTGCTTGCCTGGGGTTCACCTGCAGCAGCGGCTGAACAGTAAGGGTTGTTACCAGTTTTCTTCTTCTGCTATCTTTGTCCCAGAAGGATACCCGCCAAGTGTCAATCTGATCTCTCCTTTATGAGGTGGCTCTTTGGATATATAGGGGTCAGGGAGCTGCTTGAGGAGACAGTCTCTTCTTTATAGGAGCTCAAATGCTGAGCTGTGAGCTCCATTGTTCATTCGGAGCTGCTGGTCAGGTACGTTTAGGTCTTCTGCAGCAGAACTCATAAACTGCTTTTTGTTCCCAGGTGCTCTGTCCCAGGGGTTTAGGGCTTTATGAGTTTTGGTTATGCTGCTGCCTTCTCTTTTTTTTTTTTTCCTTCAGAGCTGCCCTGTCCAGCAAGGAGGCAGCCTAGTCACTGTCTGCCTGTAAAGGCTTTTTTTTTTTTTTTTTTTTTTTTTTTCCAAGAATCCATATTTTCATGCGGCATATTTTTCCTTCTGTCTGATGGTTTTATTTTTAGCATTTCTTATAGTTTAAGGTCTGCTTATGATAAATTCTTTCACCTTTTGTATATTTGAAAATGTTTTGCTTTACTTTTACCTCTGAAAAACATTTTTTTTTTATGTGTATAGAATTCTAGATTGATAGTTCCCCCTACTTCCCATAATTTTAAAGATGTTGATCCCCTGTCTTTTTTGCCTGGTTTGTTTCTGATGAGAAATCTGCTATAATCCTTATCCTTGTTCCTCTCTATGCTACATGTCTTATTATTTTTTTAATCCAGTGACTTTAAAGATTTTATCACTATGGTTTTGTAAATTTGATTGTGCATTTTTCCGTTTCTTGTGCTCATGCCTCACTGAGCTTGTTGAGTCTGTGGGTTTATAGTTTTTATTTTTAGCCTTGTTTTTTCACTCCCCCTCTTTTCCTTTGGGGACTTCAATTACATGTACAGTTGACCCATGAACAAACAACATGGGTTTCTACTGTGCAGATCCATTTATATGCAGATTTTTTTCCAACCAAATGCAGATCAAAAATACAGTATTCATGGCATGTGAAACTCACAGATATGGAGGGCCAACTTTTCATATATATGCAGGTTCCACAGGGCTGTCTGAGATATAAGTGCCCATTGGGTTTTCCTTGTCTACTCTCCAGATAAAACTGATTTAGCAAGACAAAAGAATCGTAGTACCGAAAGAATTTAATTCATGTAAAATCGGCTGAACAGGTGACTGGAATTTTATTACTCAAATCAGTCTCCCCCCAAATTTGGAGACTGAGGTTTTTAAAAGAATAATTTGGTGAGTAGGGGGCCAGGGAGTATGGAGTCTATTGATGGTGCTGAAGATGAAATTACAGGGGGTTGAAGTGGGTTCTTCTTGCTATCTGCTGTGCGGTGGGATTGCAGAAATTGTTGAGCTAGATTACCTATCTGATTGGTGCTAGCTGGTGCATCAGAACACAGGGTCTGAAAAATATCTGAAGTACCAGTCTTAGATTTTACAATGGTGATGTTATCCCTAGGAGCAACTGGGGAGGTTCGGAATCTTGTGGCCTCTGGCTGCATGACCCCTAATAATTTCTAATTTTGTGGCTAATTTGTTAGTCTTACAAAGGCAGTCTGGTCCCCAGGCAGAAGGGGATATTATCATCTTTGTTTCAAAGCTAAACTATAAACTAAGTTCCTCCCAAAGTTAATTTGGCTGCACCCCTGGAATGGACTAGGGCAGCTTTGAAGATAGACTGAGCAAGATGGAGTCAGTTAGTTCAGATCCCTTCTCACTGTTACAATTTTTACAAAGGCAATTTCAGTGGGACTTGAATATACTCAAATTTGGGTATACTCCAGTCCTGGAACCAATTCCCTGAGCATACTGAGGAACCACTGTATATTGATCCACTTGAAAATTTCCTATAGTTCACTGATATTCTTTTAGTTTTTCTTGTTTTTTTTTTTTCCTCTCGGTCTTCCATTTTGGATAGTTTCTGTTTCTACCATTTTGCTGATCTTTTCTTTATAATGTCAAATTTTCTGTTAATTTCATCCAGTGTATTTTTCATTTAATACATTGTATTTTTCCCTTTCTAGAATTTTTTATTGTTTTGATCTTGTTTGTTTTTTCCTTCGTAGAATTTTGATTTGGATCTTTTAAATATCTTTTATGTCTCTCCTTAACTTCTGGAACATTTGGAATATAGTTGTAATAACTATTTTAATGTATTTGCCAATTCTAACAACTGTGTTAGTTTGGGGCCATTTCAGTCGAGTTATTTTTCTCCTCATTGTGGGTCATATTTTCCTGCTTCTTTGTACGATTGGTAATAATTGATTGGATCCCAGAATATGTGAATGTTACCTTGTTGGATGCTAATACTTTTACGTTTCTTTATTCTCAGGCTTTGTTCTGAGTCACAGCTCATTATTTGGAAACAATTTGTTCCTATGTTTTGATTTTAACATTTGTTAGACAACATCAGCTTAGTGTTTCATCTGGAACTAATTATTTGCCGTTGTTGAGGCAAGATGCTTTTGAGTACTTTACCCATTATCCTATTAATTATGAGGTTTCTTAGGCTTACCAGTGTGAAAAGAGACTATTTCCAGCTCTGTATGAGCAGCAGGTACTATTTTCTATTTTCCTTCCAGATGGATGTTTCTTCAGCCATTAACCTTATCTCACATGCATTCTCTGATCAGTTTTCTTTTGACTCCTCAAGGGGAACATTTTGCAGAATTCTGTCTTGCCAGTTCCCTCATCTCTGGCACTCTGTTCTGTGAGCTATAGCTGTCATGAGTTTCTTGGAATCTCAGATATGTCTTTTCAACTCAGTAAGTTCTCTGGACTCCACCTGGATTTCCCCTGTATTATGGCCTGACACTCTTGAGGTAGGTAGAAAGCTGGGGCAGTTGGTGGGCCACCTTGTTCTTTTCCCACTTCTCAAAAATCATCACTGTCTAATATCCAGTGTATTGTACATTTTATCTGTTTTGTTTGTTTAGACAGGCAATTGTATCTTGTTCCTGTTACTCCATCTTAGCTCTGTACATTCTTTTTTTCTGTAGAAAATTTAAATGACCATACCACCTCAAGGTATAATACATGCATATATATTATATAATTGAATATACTGTGTATTATATATACAATATATAGAATAAACATATAATTGAATATATATTACATAATATTTGAATTGCATGTAAATGTAGTTTTAATAACAAGGTTGCCAAGTACTATAGTACTGGATGCTTAGATTGTTCCTAAAATTTTCTTTTCATATATGATACTGCATTAAGCATCCTTGTAGCAAAATCTTTGTCTTTTATATTTTTCCCACAGTATAAATTTCTAGTGGGGGAGTTACGTGCCTTCTGATTCAGCATACTTTTTAGGATCTTGATGCAACCCATACATATACACATATATCCCTAATGCATTCCAGAAAGGTTATAACAGTTTCACCTACACCAGAAATATATTTGAGTGCCATTTTCCTACTTTGTATATGAACACATCAGAAAACCATCCTTCAGAGATAACTTTCTTACGTTAAGGCAGTTTTAAATCACTATCCTTCAAGCACTCAGAATTGATTTTGATTCATTCTCCCAAAGGTGCTTGAATTTTAAGCTACTTGAAACCTTAAGTAATGGAAGATGTCTCTGTCAAGGGAACCCTCTGCTGTTGAACACTGTTGTTCAGGGCTGAGTCACTTTTCTTACCACAGCCACAGACTTCTATATTCTGACTAACTATGCCGACACTTTGTTTCCACCCCAATTGCTCTCTTTCCTTCCCTTCACTTCATATAGTCACATTCCTTCTATTTTAGGGCATGACTTTTTTTTCTTTTTAGAATTGTTAACTTTTAAAATTTTTGTTTTATTTTTATTGTTTGTAGAGACGGGATTTCACTATATTGCCCTGGCTGGTCTCAAACTCCTTGACTCAAGCAATCCTCCTGTCTTGGCCTCTCAGAATGCCAGGATTACAGACACGAGCCACCACATTTGGCCGAGAATTACTTCTAATGTTAGAAACATGTACTTACTCTTAGAAGGAAATATTCTTCAAGACTCATCTGTGGTTGGAAGAGTCTAGCCTACGTGAAGTTTGGTTATAGAGGTTGTAATTCTCCTTGTTCTGAAAACACCCCAGCTTGGCTCAGTGGCGTCCACAGTAGAAATGTATCCACCCTGCAGGGTGCTTCTCCTATAGGTGGAAATCCTAATTCTAATTTATATTTGCATTGCTCTGGGTCCCTATGCAAATGGCTGAGCGTCATGGCATGCACACACTAAAATGGTCAAGAGTTTAGACAACTCTGAAAAGAAACAGGGCAGAATGAAATCTGTCTCTTAAAGGGTAGAATTCTACTTTTCAAGAGGATTTTTTTCAGTCCTCTTTTTGAATCCTCTACCTTTATTTTCTCTTAAAATGTAGATCTCATTCCTTATCTTCTTGTTTTCTGTCTTCATGACTGATCGCACTCCCTTGAGTTCAATCTTCTCCAACTCAGAAATCTGTAGTTCTAGGCCATTCCTGATTTAATACTCCTAAGTAAAGATTTTCTCCCACTTCCTAAGCATTGTAACACGAACTAGCTTGACTTTGAGGCTAAACAGTTTGGCCAATATATCCTTTGCCTTGTAGTAGAGACAATTACTCTAAGATAGTAATCTCTATAATTAAATTTTACAATTCCCGCTTATTTTGGTAAGTGTCAGGATAGCATTCTTCTCCATCAGGACCACTTCTAAAGTGAAAACTGTATAGCTGGCAATACAGTCTTTAAAATTAAGACAGTGAGTTTACTTATATAATTTTTGGCCAATTTCTTCAGTTTCTGGAATACTGGACTCTGACCTGATAAAATACATGTAAAATAGCACAATTGTTTTAATTGTGTTTCTCTCTCCAGTCAGTGTGCGCAGGACGGGCTAGTTGTATTTCTTCTTTGGAGTGCATCGCTCTGTGCCATGTAGAAAAAATGATAGACTTTTAGACCAATTTGAGAATAAAAGGTCTAATTGGAAAGCTGGAGAAGGAAATGAGAAAACTGATCTTATTTGTGGAAAGGGAAAGATTTATGAACATAAAATATATTGTGTTCTGTGAGTATACTGAAGCAGGATCTTAGGACTGATACTCTGATTAAGAGAGGAAAGTTTCTGTAGCCACAGCTGGTGGTGGTATTTTAAAACAAAACATAAAGTAGTCATTTGGTTTCCCAAATGCATTTCTGTTTTCTTTGTTTTGCATCTGCATGTGAAACAAATGGACCCATAGCTTCATTCATTGCAGCTGAACCATTTGCTTCACTGTCAGTGAAGGGGATAGGGTCAGTGGTAGGGATAAGCAGCCCAGATAAAAAGTTTAGCATGGCCATACCTCTGTCATCCGGTTTTCCCTTTTCCTTTTTCTTTTTTATTCTTTCAACCTGAAATTCTGATTTTATCAACTTTAGAAATGAAACAGCATTGATTGGCTCCTTTCTCAAAAGGTGAAGAATGTTCTCCTTTTTCTTGTGATTTTTCTAGAGTTTCCATTCTTAGCTTATTAGCTACATGTATTTCAACTGGAATTTTTTTTCCCCATTAAAACTGCATTTCTTTTGGTCATCTTTACTATCACAGGTATTCTGTACTTATCTGGATTGATAGGCTGCTCTTGCCAGAATTTTCCTGAGCACATTATTTTGATTTGTCATATGAGTAGCTGTATTATGCTGTTGAGTGGATTTTTCAGAGAGAAATATACCTTAATTATGCCATATGATCCTGTAATTCCACTGCTAAGTATATACCCAAAAGAAAGAAAATCAGTATATTGAAGAGATCTGTTCACTCTCATGTTTATTGCAGCACTATTCACAATAGCCAAGATTTGGAAGCAGCTTAAGTGTCCATTAACAGAAAAATGGATAAAGAACATGTGGTACTTATACACAATGGAGTGCCATCCAACCAAAAAAAGAATAAGATCCTTTCGTTTGCAACAACATGGATGGAGCTGTGTTAAGTGAAATAAGCTAGTCACAGACAAACTTTGCATATTCTTATTTGTGGGAACTAAAAAAATTAAAACAATTGAACTATGGGGACAGAGAATAGAAGGATAGTTATGAGAGGGTAGGAAGGTAAGATGGTTAATGGATTCAAAAATATAGTTAAATAGGATGAATAAGATCTAGTATTTGGTAGTACAACAGGGTGAATTTATTGCACATTTTATAATAACTAAAAGAGCATAATTGGATTATTGGATTGTTTGTGACACAAAAAAAGGATAAGTGCTTGAGCTGATGGGTACTCCATTTACCCTGATGTGACATTATGCATTGCATGCCTGCATCAAAATATCCCATATACCCCATAAATATATACACCTACTATGTACCCATGAAAATAAAAAATAAAAATATTAAAAGTTGTTTTTGTTATTGCAGATAAATGAAGGCTTGGCTGACTGTAGAATTTTTTAATAATTCCATTTTTCTGACATAATCTTGAAATTTATTCTTCTGTCTTATTTGTTGGGGTGAGGTTAATGGCTGTGTCCAGCTCAATTTTTTTCCCATTATGATTTGATTTGTTTTCCCTATTTGATTTTTTTAATGGGATTTCTTTTAATTTTTAAAGTTTATTAGCTTTAAAACCTGTTTTTCAGTTATCATTTACTTTATATTTTTCCTGGAATTGTCACACTTTTTTTTTTTTTAATCGTTTTAAAATACACATAACATAAAATTTATCCTTTTAACCATTTAAGTGTACAGTTCAGTAGTGTTAAGTATATTCAGACTGTTGTGCAGCCAGTCTCCAGAACTCTTTTCATCTTGTAAAATGGAAACTCCATACCTATTACACAGCAATTTCCCATTCATCCCTCTCTTCCAGTCCCTAGCAAGTACTACTGTACTTTTTCTCTGTGAATTTGACTACTCTATTAGGTTCCTCATATATGTGGAATATTTGTCCTTTTTTGACTGGCTTATTTCACTTAGCATAATGTCCTCAGGGTTCACCCATGTCATAGTATATGCCAGAATATCCTTTTGAAGCCTGGATGATAATCCATTGTACGTATATACCAATTTAGTTTATGTCTGTTCATCTGTTGTTGAAAACTTGGGTTGCTTCTACGTCTTGGCTCTTGTAGATAATGCTACTACAAATGTGGGTATACAAATGCATCTTTGAAATATCATTTTCAATTATTTTGAGTATATATACAGAGGTGGGATTGCTAAATCATATGGTAATTCTATTTTTAATTTTTTGAGGAACCACCATACTGTTTTCCATAGTTGCTGTACCATTTTTGGTCCCGCCAACAGTGCTGAAGGGTTCCAATTTTCCTACATTCTTGCTAATACTTCTTTTTTTGATAATGGCTGTCTTAATGGGTATCAGGTGATATATTGCTATTTTGATTTGCATTTGCATTTTCCAGATGATTAGTAATGTTGAGCATCTCTTCATGTTTGACTCTGTGTGTGTGTGTGTGTGTGTGTGTGTGCACGCTTGTGTCTGTATGTTTATGTATACACATTTTTGGAGAAGTGTCTACTCAAATCTTTTGCCCAATTTTTGGTTGAGTTGTTTGTTGTGTTTGGTTTTGAGTTGCAGGAGTTAGGGAAGTTTACTTTTATTGCTAAGTAACTTCTGTTCCATTTATTCATCTCAAGTATACCAATTATGTTGCTTCTTTATTTGCTGTGATTTATATCCATAATTTCTAATCAGTCTAGTAATTTTCATTATTGTAAGCACATGCACTTTTCCCCAAGCCAGTCTTCCATGGAACCAACTTGGTTTTCTGCAGTGGCACTTCTGTCTTTTGTAGTTTTAAATTTCTAGTTTCTGCAGTGATATTATTTTTTCTTATTTTCTTAAAGAATTTTAAATCAAAGTTGTAAATGTTTATAATTTAAAAATATATAGGTAGATAATTTATTTGGCAAACAATGCTAGCTATCACTTTTACTGTGTTCACAATATTGTTCATAATATCATAAGTATTATTCCAGGTTTCTTAGGTGTATTAATCAATTCAGTTCTTACAGTCATACATGGCAGCCTTACTATTATTATGCCAGTTTTACAGAAGAGAAATCTGAGGCAGGGAGAGATGACATAACCTGTCCGATATATGTGTTTCAGCTGTATAGCCCAAGGTCACACTGGAAGGACGGGGATTTGAACCTAGGCAGTTGGATTCCCTAGCTGTACTAGTAACTACTATGCAGCACTTTCTGTCTTTCTTCCTCTTTGGAAAAAAAAAAGAAATGTATGTGCTTTATTTGAATTCTGACTCAACCAACCAAGCTATTAAACATTATAAGAAAATCAGGGGATTGTGAACTTACTGAATATTTGATGATATCAAGTACCTCTGGTTAATTTTTTAAGTGTGATGATGGTGAAGTAGTTTCCTGTAAAAAGACTTCTTTTAAGGACAAAACAGCTAAATATGTTAACATAAAGTTATTTGTGGCATATATATTATTCTGAATTATTTATTGAAGAAATTAAATGATGCTTGGGATTTGTTCCTCTATATAATCTTTTAATATATTCATTTTAATCAACATACATTTGTACATATTTATGGGATACAGTGTGATATTTTGATACATGTATACAATGTGTAATGATCAAATTAAGGCAATTAACATATCCATCACCTCAAACCTTCATCATTTCTTTTTATGGGTAACAGTCAAAGTCCTCTCTTCTAGCTATTTGAAAAAATACAATAAATTGTTGTTTGCTATAGTCACTCCACAGATCTATAGAATGTTAGGACTTATCCTCGCTATCTAGGTATAACTTTGTATATTCATTAACCAACTTCTCCCTATCCCTTCCTGTCCACTAGGCTTCCTAGTATCCAGTAAGCACTATCCTACTCTCTACTTCTATGAGGTCAACTTTTTTAGCTCCCACATAGGAGTAAGAACATGCAGTATTTATCTTTCTGTCCCTGATTTACTTTGCATAACATACTGTCCTTCAGGCTCATCCGTTGCTGCAAATGACAGGATGTATGTAATTTAAAGTGTTAGCTCTGATACTTGCCAGGAAAGAGGAGTCCTTGCTCTCTTCCTACAATTTTACCTTCCCCAGAGCTGCCACTTTCAGCTGTTTTAGCAGCCTCATTTGATATTTGCATTGAATCTGTAAGATTTTTGTAAACTTCTTTTTCAAAACTTTTAAAATTGTGAATGACAGGTTTTAAAATATGTACTTTGTGGAATTCTAAGCTTATTTCTTTTTGGCTTACCAGTTTTGAATGTTTTATAGATGTACCATGTGCAAAGGATACCATTCACATACTCCCATCCTGAACCTCCTTGTCTTAGTATTGTTAGGTCATGATTTTGACAAGGCCATTATTGAGTGTTAATAGGCAGATGACCTTGTTAATGCCATTCATACCTGAGCCATGTAGAATTCTATGAGTCCTTTTCCTCTTCTGCAAATTTTTTGTTCTGTTTAAGCTAATTGTTCTTTTGATGTTTGCTTAATTTTTGATGTGCTTTTCACTCATTCAGTCCTAAATGATCTAGGTTATCCAAATCTCCTCTTGATATATCCAGAGAGACAGTTATTGTCAAGGCTACTACTTGAGTCTTCTTGCTTATCACCCAAGGATCTCCCTTCACAATTATGCCAGGAATTCCTTTTCTCCCCCCTCCCATCCTGTATTGAACTCCTGTTTCCTGTATCACATGCCTGTCTTTTTCTTAGTTTCTAGTTTCCTCCCTGTTTTGCAGAAGAACATCCGACGATAGAACTTTAGGTTGTAAACTGCCTTCCTTATTACTTCATTGTCTTCTAGCTTTCAGGGTTGCTGTTGAAAAGTCCAAAGACTTTCTGATTCATAACTATTTGCTTATGAGCTTTCCTACCTGCTTTCTGATATTTTATAGGACCTTTTAAATATCCTTACCATTAAAAAAAAATAACTCATGATGACAGATGATGTGCTTAATGTGGGCATATTGAAATCAAATGAAGTGGGCAGGTAGGCACTCAGTGGGCCCTTACAGTCTGCACAGGTATGACCTTACATTTTAGAAAATATTTTGAGTTAGTCATTTGACTTCACCCCCACCCACGTTTCCTTTACTGTTTTATACTGGAATTTGGCTATTAGACTTCTGGACTCATTTTGTAGATTTCTCACTTTCACTGTTCTATTCTCTTTTACCTTTTTTTTTTTTTTTTTTTTTTTTTTTTAACTCTACATTTTGGGCACATTCCTTAAAGTTATATTCCAATCTGTCTACTGATTTTTTTTTGAAATTCTTAAAAATTGGCATATAAAATTATATGTATTTATCATGCACAACATGATGTTTTGAAGTATGTATATATATATATACTGTGGAATGGTTAAGTCTAGAACAAATGCATTACCTCACATAGTCTTTATATTTTTGCGGTAAGAACAGTTAACATCCATGCCCTTAGCATTTTCCAAGAATACCATATATCGTCCTTGTCTATCGTCACCATCCTATACCATAGATCTGACTTTATTCCCCTTGTCTAACTATAGTCGAGCTGACCTTGTGCTTCTTGTCTAACTGTAAATATGTATCCTTTCATCAATATCTTCCCAACTCCCTCTCCCTGAAACCACCCCAGCCTTTGGTAACCACTACTTCTGTGGGATCAACTCTCTACTTCTGTGGGATCAGCTTTTTTAGAGTTTTGAATTACTGCTTTTTAAGCATCCTGTTTTTGTTTGAATAAGTCCAATATATTCTTCTCGATGTTACTATTGTTGAACCTATTCATCTGCTCAGATTCCAGAGAGAAACATCTTTTAGTCTCAGGCCTTAGATGGTATAAGACTGGCTTCAGATGCTGTTTAGCTCCAGTAGGGGAAAGAGATAATAAGAAAGACAAGCTTCATCTCTGGCCTGTCTCTATCTCATCTTGTCCCTTCAGGTTTGGGGTTCAGGATTTTTTTTGTTTCTATCAGACTATAGGGCTCTCTGAAGAATGATACATAGTCTGAAAAATTCCTCCATTTTATCTAAATCGTTTTGTATCTGTAATAGTTTTTGAAAGTTTTGAGGATAAATTTGACTTTTCCTGGTTTCAGCACTGATGGTTTCTTCTTTTCTCCTTTATTGCTTTTTGTTCATCTATTCTGTTTTGGGGATGAAGGCTCTAAAATCTTTACCCACTTAGCTTCCCACAACCATCCCTGAGAAGTCTGTTTTATCTTTTGCATCATAATTTTATTTTTTGCTTTTTAAAAATATTCTACTTTCTGCTTCTTTGATTGCTTTTATTCAAGTTCATAATTCACATTTTCTTTTCTGGTTAATATAAACTCTTTTCTCATCTCATATTTCTTTCTATGACTACCTGCTCTGTGTTCAAAGATTCTGCTGTGTCCTCTGGAATTTTAAGACTATGAGCTAGAAATTTTCCGTTAGTAGAGTTTTATCTTTTATATAGTATATCTATTTATTAAGTAAATACTTGCTCTGATTCTAGAATCTTCCCCTTTTTTGAACCATAATATGTTATATTTGCCTGGTGGATTTAGATTTTTCTTCTTCACTTATCCTTAGGGAAGTCAATGCATATTCAGCATTGCCCTGTGTTCTTTCTTTTTTTCTTTTAAATTTTACCCTAAGTTCTGGGATACATGTGCAGAACACGCAGATTTGTTACATAGGTATACACGTGCCATGGTGGTTTGCTGCACCTATCAACCCATCATCTAGGTTTTAAGCCCCGCACGCATTAGCAGCCCTGTGTTCTTTCAAGAAATTTGTATGAGTCACTATTTGACTCAAGTCCAGACAAAGGGAAAAGGTTATATTTGTAGTAGATTAATTTACCAATTATGAATTCATATTCCTGTGAGGCCTGGGAAAAGAGCCAGCATCTGCTCCAGAAGTAATCAAAGGGAAGTTTGCCTCAAACCAGAGACTTTCTTTTAGGTGTTTGGTGTGGCACCCAGTAATTAGCAAGGTCATTGTCACTTGGCATGGCTGCCATTGCCAGGAGCCAGCTGGGAGTGTCTTTGTTCCACATGTTTTCCGTGGTAGTCATCATGGCCACCTGTCAATCAGAAGTAAATGCAGCCAGAGGTTACTTGCTTGGCTGGCCTCTGAAGCCAGGAATCCTTTTAAAGGAGTTAGTGTATTTTAAATGTACCCCAAGTCTTCTTGGGCTTAGTTCCCTCAGTCCCTATCCCTCTGAACTAGGGGTATCATTATGGGTTTAGTGGATTCTCATTTGCTTATTTTCTGGTCGTGCAGTTGCAGTTTCACACGAAGAGGATATTGTGTCTTAGTTCTTATGTCAACCTCCCATGTTGATTCTTTCGTCAAACTCCCATGTTGATTCTTTCATCAACCTCCCATGTTGATTCTTTCAAGTATGTATTTCCAGATGTTTAAGCAATAGGTGAGATCTATCTGTAGTTTCCAGGGCTGATTCAGGATATTTCCTGTCCTAATCAACTGGTCATTTTTTTTGGCAATCTGGCACAAAAAAATGAGCTTATATAGCTTTCTAATTTGGAAATTGTATTTTATACATGTGATTTGAATTGAAGAGGGGATATTGAGGTAATTTAGACCCAGTGACTGTAAAAGAATGGATGAATCATCCAATAAATAAATAGATGATAAAGTTCATCTTTTGCAAGTGAGAGGCATTAGAGGTAATTTTACAGTTTGAGAAGAGAAATAGAGATGAGAAGAGATGCCTAGGAGAATAGAAAATGGAGACAGGAAAGAAGAGAAGGGGCAACAGTAGCCCTCCAAGGAAAGTTAGAGAGCCCGATGTCAGCAGGGCAAACCCACATTACTTCATGGTTTTCTGTGGCTAGAACACAGTTTTGAAGTTCAAGCAAAGGAAATGGAGAGTTCGGCTGATGGCAGGTTGGAAGACTTGCAGAACAGGTATCCAAGTACTTGGAAGAGTTCAGGGGGTGTAATTCTTTAAAAATTATTGTGCAACTCTCTAGTTGATAGTCTGGGGCTCTGATAAGGCAGGGGTTCATCTGTTAAAGTGAACCAGCTTACTCAGCTAGATACTGCATGGCATGATTACTTAGGGGAATGACTTTTTTGCCATGTTTGGTTCCCCCACGATTTGTGCAGTTTTGTAAATAAGTTAAGAAGTAAATAGATTTCATGATATGATTTTAAGACTTCGCTCCCAAGAGAAAACTGATTTGTACCTTTGAAGTTATATCATGTAGACCTTGTATTTGGCAAAGTAACCGTACACTATTTTTTAAAGCGTTCTTGTAATGTGTGAATAGATTCAACAAAAGGCTCAAAATTAGACATGTCAGGCCGGGCGCGGTGGCTCAAGCCTGTAATCCCAGCACTTTGGGAGGCCGAGGCGGGTGGATCACGAGGTCAAGAGATCGAGACCATCCTGGTCAACACGGTGAAACCCCGTCTCTACTAAAAAAAATAAAAAAAACAGCTGGGCATGGTGGCGCGTGCCTGTAATCCCAGCTACTCAGGAAGCTGAGGCAGGAGAATTGCCTGAATCCAGGAGGCGGAGGTTGCGGTGAGCCGAGATCGCGCCATTGCACTCCAGCCTGGGTAACAAGAGCGAAACTCCGTCCATAAAAAAAAAAAAAAAAAAAATTAGACATGTCTCATGTTTTAGAAGAAGGCATTTAATTTTCTGTCTTATTTTCCTTTTGAAAATGTGAAATTAACAATCTGTCATATTTATTGGGCATCTCAAGGAAATGAAACATCCAAATGAGGGTCACATGATTAAAATTTTATGTAGATGAGAGCAGCACAATGTTCTGTCTCAAGGTTACTCTGCAGGTTGTCTGACTTTCATCCTACTTTCTCCATTTTTTATCTGACATTTTTGCTTCAAGATCCCATGTGCTTTCCATGTTTTCTTAATCTTTGATCACTTAGAGTATTGGCCTATGGAAAGAGTATAAGTCTTATCATTGGTCCTGGTTCAGACCTACCTCAGCTCTTTCATTTCCTGACTGTGGGACTGTGGGTATGTTACATAACCTCACAACGCCTTTCAAAGCCTGCGGTGTCTCCTCTGTAAAATAACTGAATAGTATCTGCCCCAAACACTAGTGGAAATGACAGCTCCAATGGTTGCCATCCAGTGGCCTCATGAATTCCCAGCCTTCCATCTTTCCCTCTGCTGTTGTTAGTAATGACGCCATGTAACATAGTTGTTTGGTGTATCTCATTTATTTCTATATCGCTTTCCTTACTATGAGCTAGGTACCTGTGTTTAGCTTTCAGACAACTCTCTATATTCTGAATATTGAAAATATTATAAGGTTATATTGCTTAATAACTTAGCTTGGTGAAAGGATATTGGACCTGAGCATGTAGTATGCATCCTTAAGAATGGAATCTTGTGTGCTTGATTTTTTGCTTTTTATTTATTATATTATTGATATATTCATTTATGTCACATAGAACAAGATAATGTGAATTATAAATCCATAAGAGGGAGAAAGGAAAAATGAAAGTAGGAGTGGGCACACAATAGTACCAGGAATAAGTTCAGTATAAAACAGTACACTGTGAGGTTCCTGTAATTTTCTTGGGTAGGTTCGGCACTCTAACAGTCATCTTGAGAAAAGCAAGGTTCTGTATACATACACTTTTCTCCTGGACTGTTTATTTACCTTCACAGTGTGATAAGTCTTTTTTTGCTCCTAACACTGGGACTGAGGAGAGTATCAGTAGTGTCACAAGGCAGCTGTGGAATTCTGTGTTGAATGTCATGACAAGATAGCTTGAGAACTTTACTACTTATTTGTCAATAAAAATAATTGCTCTAATGGGGGAAGAAAATAGGAAGGCTCTACGGTTCTAAGTAACTAGAACCTAAAGTGATTGAAACTGTAGCATGAAGGATACTGCACAAAAATGTAGCAATTAAAAATTTAAGCTTATAGAAGTTGCTGTCAAACCTAGATTATTTCTTAGAAAAGCAGCTCTTCTGAGCGTCTCATTTGCCCTGTATCCCTGTGCTAATATAGGGTAGCACCATGGGATTTGGGGGACAAAGGACTTGGAGTAAATGTCTGACTCCACAGTTCCTACTGTACAAGACTTGGATCTTGTGATCCCGGGTTCATTACTTTTACTATTATGAAAAGTATCATTTCCCAATAGTGTAAAAAGTGTTCAGGTATCATCTTCCGTGTTGGTAAAACTAGAAAGTATATTTACAGACAAAAGCTCCCTAAAGGCAAGGTTGTCTTAGCCTTACTTCTTGTGCTCCCAGTTCCCTACAGATGTTCAATAATGTCTTTTTTTTTTTTTTTTTTTTTTTTTTTTTGAGATGGAGTCTCGTTCTGTCACCCAGGTTGCAGTGCAGTGGCACCACTTCAGCTCACTGCAGCCTCCGCCTGCTGGGTTCAAGTAATTCTCCTGCCTCAGCATCCTGAGTCGGTGAGATTACAGGCATGTGCCACCATGCCCAGCTAATTTTTATATTTTTAGTAGAGATGGGGCTTCACCATGTTGGTCAGGCTGATCTCAAACTCCTGACCCCTAATAATCCATTGGCCTCTGCCTCCCAAAGTTCTGAGATTACAGATGTGAGTCACTGTGCCCGGCCAATAAGGTCTTTTGAATAAAAGAATAGATACTGTTAGGGGGCATAAAAACCACCCGAAAATGAAAATGTTTCTAAAAAATGGAAGAATTTTAAAAAATTCTTTTCTTAAAATGAAAACTTTTTTTTTTTTCCTAGACTAAATTGCAATGTGGAAAGAGTCAGATCAGCCTTTGGACAGAACTAGGGCCATGATTTACTGTAGGGAAGTTAGCATCGTTTTGAGTTTTCTTGATGAACATGTTAATAAGAGAAGATTTGGTTATACATTGTGCTTATTTACCTCCTTAATTTGAGGATGTCAAAAGGATTTTAGAAATGCACCCTTTTTCACACAGGTGGATGTCTGATTTATGAAGCTCCCCATCCACCTATCTGAGTACCTGACCTCTCATGACTGACTCCTACAGGATCAGGTATCTTGCCTTTCTTTAGTCTTAAAAGCGGCAACTAAGTTCCTTAAGGAAATATAGGCAGAGAACACAATCACTTTTGTTGTTTCATATAGGCCTGGTGCTATAGTCCTGCTGTAGTCCTGGTTCTAACATTAAATATGTGATTCTAGTCCCTTTTCTTCTCTCAGCCTCAATTTTTCTTGTGCAAATAGGTGGGATTGGACTAGTTGATATCTAATCACTTGATGGTATTAGGGCAGTCCACCCTTATCTGAAGTTTCACTTTCCACTGTTACAGTTACCTGCAATTAAACTTGGTCCAAAAATATTAAATGAAAAATTTCAGAAATAAACAATTTACAAGTTGTAGAATAGTGTGGATGAAATCTCACTGTCCATGTGATTCATCCCTTTGTCCCGCATTTCCACACTGCGTATGCTACCTGCACATTAGTCACTTAGTAGCTGTCTCTGTTATGTACAGGATTGGCTATTATTCACAGTTTCTTAGTTTCTTTCTTTCTTACTTCCTTTTTTTTTTTTGAGACAAAGTCTCGCGCTGTTGCCGAGGCTGGAGTACAATGGTGCCATCTTGGCTCACTGCAACTGCCACCTCCCAGGTTCAAGCAATTCTCCTGCCTCAGCCTCCTGAGTAGCTAGGATTACAGGCATGTGCCACCATGCCCAGCTATTTTTTGTATTTTTAGTAGAGATGGGGTTTCGTCATGTTGGCCAGGCTGCTCTCAAACTCCTGACCTCAGGTGATCTGCCTGCCTTGGCTTCCCAAAGTGCTGAGATTTCAGGCATGAGCCATCGCGTGGGACCCACTATCCAGTTTCAAGTATCCACTGGGAGGTGGGGGTTAGAATTCACTCCTCAGATAAATGAGGGTGGTTACTGCATTCTCTTTGCCCTCTATGTAAGCCATCAGTTCTTCACTGAGGATTATTCAGTTCTTTCATTATATATGTCAGATGGCTTTTCCCCCTCAGCCACCCTCCCTAGCTCTGTGACTTGAAACTGTCTCCGCAGAACATCTAGCAGGGACACAGAGTTGGATTCAAACCTATGAAAATTCCTCAACTTAAGAGTATTTGGACAGATAATATGGAAATCATGGAATTTAGATGTTAGATTTTCCTTATTGGCTTCCTGTTTTCATTAAGCTGTTATTTGGCACTGATGTGTAGGGATTCTTGCCTCCTTTGGCTAATGGTACTTCATACCCATATGCTAGTCTTTTATGCTAAATGTGGGTTTTCCTGTTGTTTTGCAGGTACATAGTTTCTCCTAGCATGACCTCGATCTGATTCGCAAACAAGAACATTTGTCTCCTGTAGTTCTGGGGCCCATTCACTGCCTACAACCACAGAGCGGTCATGGCTGCCATCTCTACTTCCATCCCTGCAATTTCACAGCCCCAGGTAAGGGCTTCAAACTAGCAGAGGTCTGAGGTAGTCATAATTTTGTCAAATATTTAAATTGGGTTTTAGAAAGTGTGTTTGACTCTAGGGATCATGTATATCTCTCTCGCTATCATTTGGTGCATATTTGAATAATGGTGCTTTTGTGAGTGAGGTGCCATTTAGTTCAGGAAGCAGCTGGAACAATGAACAAGTGATTTTAGTGAACTGGCCTCTGTTCTTAGGATGCCTTGGTTTTCAGTGCTTAGGATGCCCAACTGTCAGTATAGGCATCAGACTCTAAATCAAAATAAGTCGACAGTAAACCCTGCTGCTTTTCCTCTCTTGACTTCTGTGGTGGGGGTAGGAGGGTGGGTGGGGTTTAATGAAATATATCAGAATGGATCTAACTTTATAGCAAGTTTTCTGAGGGCTGTCTTATCCTCCTCCTATACTTACTCTTTTGCCTTGACCTGCTTTATGAACTTTGAAAACAAAATGCAAATCCAGAAACTTCTGAACAGCAATCATATGAGTTATTTTTTTCTGTTCAGTGAAGAGCAGTAATATGGCAGAAACGTGGTCTTTGTTCAGATGATTTTACAGCCTGATCTAATCAAGCATTCACTGGACTCTTTCAGATTCAGCAGGCAGCATAGTTCAATGTGGAAACAGACTTTGGAGTCATAAGGCCACAGTTCACATCCCTGTTCCTCTGACTGCGGGATAAAGAGCCTTAGTCATGCCACCCTCTCTCAGCTTCAGTTTCCTTGCATGTAATCATTCCTCACATGATGGTTACATGGATTAAATGATAGTTTATATACATGTGACATATAGAGCACTCAGCAAGTGTCATTTCCCATTTACTCTTCATTTATCTTCTTTCTTTCTTTTTTTATAAAATTATACTTTAAGTTCTGGGGTACATGTGCAGAATGTGCAGGTTTGTTACATAGATGTACACATGCCATGGTGGTTTGCTGCATCCATTACCCTGTCAACATTAGGTATTTCTCCTAATGCTATCCTCCCACTCCCTGCTGTCCCTCTCCTAGCGTCCCACCCCCGACAGGCCCTGGTAGGTGATGTTCCCCTCCCTGTGTCCATGTGTTCTCATTGTTCAGCACCCACTTATGAGTGAGAACACATGGTGTTTGGTTTTCTGTTCTTGTGTCAGTTTGCTGAGAATGATGGTTTCCAGCTTTATCCATATTTTTCTTTCTATAGTGTGACCTTCTCTCTCATTCATGACAATCATTTTTTGCCCAACTTTATTTATTTATTTATTTATTTATTGAGAGGGAGTCTTGCTCTGTTGCCCAGGCTGGAGTCCAGAGGCGCGATCTTGGCTCATTGCAACCTCTACCTGTTGGGTTCAAGTGACTGTTCTGTCTCAGCTTCCTGGGTAGCTAATATTACGGGCACCTACCACCACGCCTGGCTAATTTTGTATTTTAGTAGAGATACGGTTTCCCCATGTTGGCCAGGCTAGTCTCAAACTGCCCTCCCAAAGTGCTGGGATTACAGGCATGAGCCACTGCATCTGGCCTCAGCCAACTTTAAAGAAAAAAGCATACTTTCAAGAAAGAGCTATATTGATTGAAATTTGAATTTAATACAGAACATTATTCCACACTCTTTTTTTCAGTATGATTTTGCAGGCTATTCAATTTTATATGTATTTCAAGTAGGGGCGTGTGTGTTTGTGAGAGACGGAGCAAAGAAAGAGAAAAAGGAGAATAAGGGACATTTTTACTTCATTTAGTATAGTGTTTTCTCCTCAGCACCATTTGGGATGTCAGCATTGTTATCAGCCTTGGGATTTTATCATATGAATAAAGCCTTTAATTCATATCGTATGAATAAAGAATAAAATACTAAGGTCATTAGTATTATTTTCCAGAATGTTTAGTGTTACCACCGTCATATGCATTTCTCTTTCTGGTAAGGGTATCACTGTCCTTTCAACATTTCATTTACTTTGGGTGTTTGGTTTCCCTTATCCTCAATAGATTTTTTTGGCGTGTGAGAGACTTGGAGAATAGGCAAAGGGATTTAGTGCCTGTTACCTGAGGTCACTATTTCAAAGTCCACTGCAGCTGTTCCCATGTAATGACTCTTGTTAGTCCTTTTGTGAGGTGAGTTAGGCTAGCACAGGTTTTCTAGACAAGGCATTTCCATATCCCAGTGTTGCTGCTGTCATCTGTCAGCATTTCCAATGGCATTTTCTTATCAGCTGGTGAGGAATAGAAATACCTCTACATGACTCATTTAATTACAATGTTTAACACTACCCAAGGGAGAAAGAGGTTATATTTCATACAATCACTGGGGGAAATGTATACTCTTGTAAATTCTCTGTGGGAAAGTAAATTGGTACAGTTACTCTGAAGGGTAATTTGACAATATCTATTAAAATTATACACTTTTGCACATTCCCTGCTTCTGTCTTGGAATCTACATTAAAAAATCACTCACACATAAGCTCAAGGAGTGTATAAAATACTCATTGAAGCACTGATAGCAAACCAAGAAGTACAAAATTGTGTGAATATCCAATAGTAGGAAGAGTTAATGAATTCAGGAATGTGGACATGATTGAAATACTATTCAGTAGTTTATTTAGTTTTTCTTTTTGTGACGGAGTCTTGCTGTGTTGCCCAGGCTGGAGTGCCGTGGTGTGATCTCAGCTCACTGCAACCTCCGCCTCCTGGGTTTCAGTGATTCTCCTGCATCAGCCTCCCAAGTAGCTGGGATTACAGGTGTGTGCCTGGCTAATTTTTGTATTTTTAGTAGAGATGGGGTTTCACCATGTTGGCCAGGTTGGTCTCAAACTCCTGACCTCAGGTGATCTGTCTGTCTCGACCTCCCAAAGTGCTGGGATTACAGGCATGAGCCACCACACCTGACCACTCTTCAGGAATTTTCAAATGAAGATATCTACACATCTATGTATCACTCAAAGATATTGTAGGGAAGAAAAAGAAAGCAAGATGCAAAATAGCACGTAGGGAAAGATACCATTTCAATTCTGAAACAAGATTGTGTATTTTTTGGGACAAATATATGATACATTAATGGAAGTACATAATGAAAGATCTAAAACATACGTTCTTGACATAATGGTATTGCCCCAAGATGACAAAAATTGGGTCTTGGGAGATGAAAATATCCCCCCAAAGCTAATACCTCTATCCAACAAAATCCTATTCCTTAGTATTTAGTTTTTTTCTCATTAGAGAGAATTTAAATTTAATTAACTTTCCTCCTTAAGGATCACTAATGAGGATTAAAAAATGGCCAAGAAACACTGGTTTCTTGAAGGAGGCGCATGGGCTCACCAGTCACCCTGCTTCAATTTATTAATTACCTGAGCCTGGAGGGGAAGGTGTTCACCCTCTTAGTGCCTCTATTCCCTTACCCACAGAATGAGCATAGCAATAATGAAGCCAACCTGATAGGGTTGTTTTCCTCATAAGGATGAAATGAAATAATTTCTATAAAACTCAGAACAGTGCCTGACACCTATTCTGGGCATGTATAGCCCAATACGTGTTAGCAAGCATTATTATTGTTCAGCAAGCCTTGTAGCAGGCCTGGGGGATACAGGAATGAATAAAAGAAGTAAGTTTTGCCCTGCCAGAGTTTAGAGATACAGTGGGAGATATATAGGTAAAACAAAAAGTTACAGTGCTTTGCCACCAATGCAGGAATGCACAAATACAGGAAGTATGGGCGCTCTGGGAGGAAAGTGGAGAAACAAGAAAAGCCTTGGAGGATCAGGGAAGGCTTCTTGAAGGAAGACCAGTAGGCTGAGAACAAATGAATATGAGTTATTTTGGCAAAGGAGAAGGAAAGGCATAGGTGAATGTCAAGTGTTCCAAGGTGTGAGAGAGAGCAAAGCATTTAGAATTTTGTTTCGGATGGTTGTGGTACAGTGCGGTGTGGGATTGTAAACAGTGATGTCCCTAGAGCCACCTATACCAACTCACAGAGGTGGATTGTTAAATTTTCAGGAGTTTTGCGAGCTGATTGACTTCATGCTAGCAGCTTGAAATCAACCACATGGAATTGTTACACTGCAGAAATTGGCAAATGCTAGAATTAGCATAAATGGGTTAGGTTATAAAGTTGGAGCTTTTACAAGGTCTTGCAAACCATAGTAAAGAATTTAACATTGATCTTAAGTCTTTGTTAGCTTAATGGTCCCAGCCTTTGCAATAGACCTGGGTTCAAGTCCTGACTTTCGATAATTCTTTTACTGAGCAAGCTTGTTAATTAACCTTAACCCGGGTAGTTCCTTCCATTATTCTCACTGCATTTTGGGAATAGTGGAAGACTCTTATGGTGGGGGAACTAAGCCCACTGGGAAGGAGTCAGCTATATACTCAGGCATTAGGTCATAGAGACAGATAGCTTCTTCTGGAGAGATGCAGACCATTGGGTCACTTGGTTCCCAGGATCCTTTGGCCAATTATGGGCCTCCTGATTATATGTCAATTCTCCGCATGTAATTTGTGCAGTCAAATTTAGTCTAAGACTGACTTGCCCTTGCCCATAAGCTTCTACTGATGTCGTCTCCCTTATCAGTTTTCCCCAGGTTCAAAAAAGGTAAAAATAATTTAGATATAGCATCTTTTTAGGCAAAGTATAATAATCAGCTCATTCTATCACCTTAGTCTGGTATTGTTTGGTACATCAACTTGCATTCTTTTCAAGTGAATTCAGGGACCTGTGTAAAGATAAATCCACATTCAAGTGTAAAAGGCCTGAAAATCCTTTTCTAAGGCTAACACAACAATTTTAAAAAAAGCTTTTGGTTTTATTCATTACTGTATTCATTTGGTAACAAAGAGCATTTTTCTAATCAAGGCTGACTAATATTACATATAAACTAATTAATATGAGCAAATAGCTTGTGATTGTTTCAAACAACAATAGGGAAGAAAGCTTGCATTGTCACGCCTGCTGAGATTGCTGTGTAGTTAGTGAAAGATATGCCTTGTGCTTTGAAGTGGGGCAAGTTTGTATTCTCTGCTTTACCCCCTGCCTGGACTGTGAGACAGATTTTTGTTTTCTCATGCTGAGAGAGCACCTAGCTCTTACAAAGCTAGGTGATGAATACTAAGACGAAACTGGACTAGCAGCAGCAAGAAGACTCTGTGTTTGTAGCCAATTTGTAATTCTGCTGGTCCAGACACTGATAAAGAATTTCCTTATCCAGAGGAAACTCCCAGAGTGTATTTGTAGACAGGAACCTGTTCATCATGAGGTCGAGTTAATGTGTTCACATCCTGTGGATATTAGGGTCATGGGGATGGAGTAGGAAACCAAACAAATATGCAGTTCTCCAGAGCCGTTATCTCTTTGTAGAACTGTGTTAAGCATTACCCTGCACTTGGTCAGATTACTGTGGGTAGAAGTTGGATTTAAAGTTTCATCTTCATTTGTCATGAATAAGTCAAGTACCAGAGTGAGCAGTTTGTCATCTCTCAAACCTAGGATTATATTAGAGACCAGAATAGGTATCTGAGAACCGAAAAAGTATTCAGGAAAGACTCTTCTTCATCAGTATTTTTCAACGTGTATCATTCTGTCTCTCATTGTTATGTGACCATTAAAATTTTTTTAATATTTATTTACTTTAATAAGTTATTGTATTTTAAAATAGGTTGTGGGATACATGTGCAGAACATGCATGTTTGTTACATAGGGATACATGTGCCATGGTAGTTTGCTGCACCTGTCAACCTATCATCTAGGTGTTTTTTTTTGTTGTTGTTGTTTCTTTTTCTTTTTTTGAGACAGAGTCTCACTCTGTTGCCCAGACTGGAGTGCAGTGGTGCGATCTTGGCTCACCACAACCTCTGCCTCTCAGGTTCAAGCGATTCTCCTGCCCCAGCCTCCTGAATAGCTATAACTATAGGCACGCACTACTGTGCCCAGCTAAGTTTTGTATTTTAGTAGAGATGGGGTTTCACTATGTTGGCCAGACTGGTCTCGAACTCCTGACCACATGATCTGCCCACCTCAGCCTCCCAAAGTGCTGGGATCACAGGTGTAAGCCACTGCACCCAGCCCGTTATCTAGGTTTTAAGCCCATGTGCATTAGGTGTTTGTCCTAATGCTCTCCCTCCCCTAGAGCCCCACCCCCAACAGGCTCTGGTGTGTGATGTTCCCCTCCCTGTGTTCATGTGTTCTCATTGTTCAGCTACCATTTATGAATGAGAACATGTGGTATTTGGTTTTCTGTTCCTGTGTTAGTTTGCTGAGAATGATGGTTTCCAGCTTCATCCATGTCTCTGCAAAGGACATGAACTCATTCTTTTTTACGGCTGCATACATTCCATGGTATATATGTGCCACATTTTCTTTATCCAGTCTATCATTGATGGGCATTTGGGTTGGTTCCAAGTCTTTGCTATTGTAAATAGTACTACAGTAAACATATGTGTGCATGTGTCTTTATAGTAGAATGATTTATAATCCTTTGGGTATACCCAGTAATGGGATTGCTGGGTCAAATGGTATTTCTGGTTCTAGATCCTTGAGGAATCGCTATACTGTCTTCCACAATGGTTGAACTAATTTACACTCCCACCAACGGGTTAAAAGCATTCCATTTCTCCATAGCCTCACCAGCATCTCTTGTTTCCTGACTTTTTAATAATTGCCATTCTAACTGGTGTGAGATGGTATCTCATTGTGGCTTTTATTTGCATTTCTCTATTGACCAGAGATGATGAGCTTTTTTTTTCATATGTTTGTTGGCTGCATAAATGTCTTCTTTTGAGAAGACATTTCGTATTCTTCGCCCACATTTGGATGAGGTGGTTTTTCTCTCATAAATTTGTTTAAGTTCCTTGTAGATTCTGGATATTAGCCCTTTGTCAGATGGATAGATTGCAAAAATTTTCTCCCATTCCATAGGTTGACTGTTCACGACCACTTTGGTTTTAAGCCAGGGAGATAAAGATATTTTGATTCCTCCAAGTGATTTCCTGTAGCTTTCATTGAAAATGTGAATTTGGGTAGATTTTCAGTGTCTTACTTAAGAGGTTCTTCCTCCAATTCTCATTCAGGGTTCTGATAAAAGATTATTAGGGGCGGACGCAGTGGCTAATGCCTATAATCCCAGCACTTTGGGAGGCTGAGGCGGGTGGATCACCTGAGGGCAGAAGTTAGAGACCATCCTGGCCAATAAAAAAATACAAAAATCATCTGGGTGTGGTGGCACGTGCCTGTAATTCCAGCTACTCCGGAGACTAAGGCAGGAGAATGACTTGAACCCGGGAGGCAGAGGTTGCAGGGAGCTGATATCATGTTCCTGCACTCCAGCCTAGGTGACAGAGTGAGACTCCATCTCAAAAAAAAAAAAAAAAAAAAAAATTGGTGCCTGCTTGTTGTGTTTTGGAAGACACTTGTTTTTGGACATCCTTACTTATGGGTTCTCTCAACAAAATATGTATTTCCAAAATCTGTGTTTTAGAAGATTTTATTTCTGATATGAGAAAGTAGATTTTTTTTTTTTTTTTTTTTTTTTAGTAAAAGGAAATGAATTTTAAATTTAATGGGTTTCTTTTTTTTGAGGCTGAAAGATTTGTGGGTTTTTTTTTTTTTTTGGTAGAACTTTGTACTGTGATAGTTTTCAGACATTCACAAAAATAAAAATAACAATGAATCTCAATATAGCCACCACCTAGATTCAGTAATAACATTTTGACACACTTGCCTCATTTGCCCCTTTTTTTGGGATGAAGTATTCTAGAATCCCTAGCATTGTCATCTTTTAAAAAATACCCTCATGTTAATATGCATATCGAAAAATAATTTGCTTAAATAACCAAATTATCACACTTAGCAAAAGTATAAACAACTTCTTAATATCACTTGTTACTCAATTCATATTCAGATTTATTTAGTTGCCTTTCTAAAATGTGTTTTTGTAGTTGGTGGGTCATTTTTATTTTTTAAAAAATATTGATTAGATCAGCTTACTATTTTGCATAAAATGATTAGATGACTCTTAAGGTTTAAAAAGGCAATTTGACTTCCTCTCTTTATTTTCTAAGTGAGAAAATAGATTGAAATTATAACCAGAATGTTTCATGACTCAAGAATACAAATATGAAACACACAGAAGGCTACAAAGTAAGGGAATTAATACAGTGGTTGCAATTATTAAATTATGAGTCTCTGAAGTAAGGGATTGCACATTATCTTGTTAGTGCTTTCTTTCAAACTAAAATGTGAACAATTAATTGCAGTATGAATTATGTTTCCAGTGCCACACAATAAAGACATAGTGTGATCTGGCCTTGTCTAACATGGAATTGAGAAAAGGCATTGCATGGGCATAGACCCAGGTGGTTTTGGTTCAAATCTAGACTGTTGTATACCATAGCTAGGGCATCTTCAATATATAGGTCTCTTTCAGCATTTTTTTTTTTTTTAATCTCTAGAATTCCAATAATACACTGTGGGCACAAGTTTAAATGACAAAATAACTGCTAAGTGCTTTGTATGGTATTAGCCATTTAATAGATACCTGACATATGTTGGTTCTTTCCCTTTTCCCATGATTATTCTGGAAGTTTTTTACAGGGAGAAAGAGGTAACCACTACATATGGTCTGTGTATGTGGTGTGCCAGAAAACCCATCAAAGGAAGGCCATGTTAGATAAACACTCTATGGAAAACTCCAATGTATTGCCAGGAATAAATGCATGTGGAGATAAACATTGAGACTTCTGACTTCATCTTGAACCGTGTTTCTATTAGAAGTTAAATTTGTTCTCATATGGCAATTTAAATTCATCTTATGCCTCCTTTTGTGTTTATAAACTCTGATAAGGTTTGAGAGGAGATACTGTTTTGGAATCTGAGAGCCCATTTTGAATGCTCTATTCATAAGACGAAATTGTACAGGGGCACCTAGGGTAAACCACATATGACACCTTTCATGTTTGTTTATTTTTCTTTCTAATACATCCTTTTTAATTGGTTTAGTCTTTAATGGTTAACGGAGCTACTCCTTTATCCTTCAAAGTGGATGTGGCTTTCTCCCACTTCTTGCCTGTTAGGGAACTGTTTGCCCGATCTTCTTTTCATACCCTTAACTTCTCCAGCTGCTTTTCTTTGAACTTGTGTTGCAGCTTTGCTGTAAATACACACTAAGGTGGGATGATGACCTGCTGTTTTTTTTCTGAGGAAATAAAAATTATAGAGTCCAGGAGATTTCTGTCTTTTAAGATCTGTACCTTGCCTTAATAAGACTGTCATTAAAAAAATCAATCTTTCCCTGCTGTGTGATAATATTAATACTGCCATTTGGTAATTGTATAACATCACTTAAGAACTACCCTTAAGTTAAACTTATTCCATTTCATACATGATTGTGCTAGGCAGGCTCAGGCCAGGAGAGAAGTAAAAGTGGGTTGATACTTGCTTCTTACCATCAGAGAATATGTTTATGAGAGGGTCATGGAGCATATTAGTTTCTGAAAGCATATGTTGGAAATAAAGCAACTTTCAGTGATTCAGACTGCCTTTAGTAGCAGGAGTTCCAGTCCTGCAGGAAGAGGATTAGGATGTGTGTGCTGGCGAACTAGGTAGCTGATTTCAAAGTCAGAATGTCCAGCAGGTGATATCAAAACATTTGGACTTAGACGAGCTTCTGCCACCAAACATAGGAAGGTTTCGTAGTGCAGCACGTGTAGGCTCCAATTCTCAGGGCTTTGCATACTTAGAACTGTGTTTATTATTACCTTAATTGTGGTTGACTGGTTACCAAAGTAACCTAGTAAAGACAATGGAGGAGAAAACCCAGGGAGCATCCCAGCTCAATGGCATAGGCTATAGTGCAGGGCTCACCTCTGAGATGCTGGATTATGTAGAGATGACTGATGGAACTTAGGAATAAGCTGTTATGGTCAGATGGAGATCCCACTTATGTAAGACAGGTCAAGATGGAGAGATTCAACTATAGATCATTCCACTGTCTCATTCAAAACTAGCTGGAAAACTAGGGCAACATTGAAGTTGCAGAGGGGAATTCAATGCTATGGCAGCGGAAAAAGAAAAGGCAGAACAAACAAGGTGGCAAATGATTGCAAGGATTATAGTAATCAGTTATACCATGGTATTTTACTCTTTCAAATGATGTATTAGGAATATACATGATATGGTTTGGCTGTGTATTCACCCAAATCTCATCTTGAATCATAGCTCCCATAATCCTCACATCATGGGAGGGACCTGGTGAAAGTAATTGAATCATGGAGGTGGGTTTTTCCCATGCTGTTCTCATCAGTAAATAAGTCTCATGAGATCTGATGGTTTTATAAAGGGCACTTCCCTGCACATGCTCTCTTGCCTGCCAGCATGTAAGATGTGCCTTTGCTCCTCCTTTGCCTTCTGCTATAATTGTGAGGCCTCCCTTATGTGGAACTGTGAGCCCATTAAACCTCTTTTTCTTTATAATTTACCCAGTGTTGGATATTTCTTCATAGCAGTATGAAAATGGACTAGTACAATACATTTACTCACAGAAGTATTAGGAGCACAGTTAGCTTTTTTTTTTCCTTAAAATTGTTATAATAAATTGCTCTCAATATCTAAAATATTAAGTGCTGCTTTTTAAAAATTGTACAGTTTATAGCTTTCTCATAGCTCATCATAGAAAAACATAGTTTGCAGAGATAAGCTGTTTTGTAATAATAAAAAGAGGACAATAATGGAAGGTAGTAGAAGATAATAAAAACTAAAATAGTTACAAAATTCCATTTTAAAAATTGAAATGGAATAAGATCATAATGAAATATATTGTTATTAGCCTTTCAGCAAAATGGGATAATGGAAAATAATTTTTCATTTTCATCAGGATGAATTATTGTTTTGATCTGTCAGTTCACGTAAGGCTGCATTTTAGAATGACATTTGGTTTATGAAGGTTCAAGTCCTCTGAGTTACCTGATTAGCTTCAGGAGAATAGATGTCACAGAAATTGAGTTCTCAAGGTTCAACATATAAAAGAAAGTGATGTTGGCCAGATGCGGTGGCTCAAGCCTATAATCCCAGCACTTTGGCAGGCCGAGGCGGGTGGATCACGAGGTCAAAAGATCGAGACCATCCTGGTCAACATGGTGAAACCCTGTCTCTACTAAAAATAGAAAAAAAAAATTAGCTGGGCATGGTGGCGTGCGCCTGTAGTCCCAGCTACTTGGGAGGCTGAGGCAGGAGAATTGCTTGAACCCAGGAGGTGGAGGCTGTGGTGAGCCGAGATCATGCCATTGCACTCCAGCCCGGGTAACAAGAGCGAAACTCGGTCTCCAAAAAAAAAAAAAAAAAGAAAGAAAAAGAAAGTGATGTTTTTCTCTTTGTTTACAGATGAGGAAACTAACATCCCCTCCCCTTTCTTCCTCTCCCACTTAATGGCTCAGACTGAATTTGATTTCTTTCTTTCCTTTTTTTTTTTTTTTTTTTTTAATATTAAGCACAATGAAATACATACAGTTATAATGCAATAACATAGCCATTACCAAGCTTTGTAAAATGTTAACAGTTTGATATAATTTCTTCAAAATCTTTTTGGCCTTAATAAATAAAACAAATCAGAAATGATAGATAAAGTTGGAGACTTTTTTACTCCTTCCTAATTCTATTAACCTCCTCTTTGCCCAGACCATTAATTGATATTTATCATCTCTCTGCATGTGTTTGTGGATGTATACATATGTGAGAAAAACATAAAAAATATATAGTAGGCTTCTGTAGATTTATTTATCGATACATAATAGTTGAACATGTTTACAGGGTACTTGTGATATTTTGCTACTTGCATGGAATGTGTAATGATCAAGTCAGGTTATTCAGGGTATTCATCACCTCATGTACTTATTATTTCTGTTGAGATGAGTTGGGAACAGATTCATGTGTTCCTATCCATATCACTGTGTTGGGAACATTTCAAGTCCTATCTTCTAGCTATTTGGAAATATACTATACATTGTCATTAACTATAGTCACCCTACTCTGCTGTCGAACATTAGAACTTACTCCTTCTATCTAACTGTATGTTTGTACCCATTAACTAACCTCTCTTTATCCTCACCTCTCCATTACCCTTGCCAGCTTCTGTTAACCACCATTCCATTCACTATCCATAAGATCCGTTTTTCTAGTCCTGTGTTCATAGATCTCATGCCTGGGATATTTGTCTTTCTGTGCCTAGCTTATTTCACTTAATATAATGACCCTTTGTTCCATTTCATGTTGCTGCAACTAACATGATTTCATTCTTTTTTATGACCAGATATTATTCCATTGCATATATATGCCACATTTTCTTTATCCATTCATTAATTGATAGGCACTTAGGTTGATTCTATGTCTCTGCTATTTTGAATAGTGCTGTGACAACATGTGGATGCAGGAATCACTTTGATATACTGATTTCTTTTTCCTCTTGTTCATCTTTTTTTTTTTTTTTTTTTTTTTTTTTTTTGAGATAGGTCTTACTCTGTTACCCAGACTGGAATGCAGTGTTGTAATCTCAGCTCACTGCAACCTCTGCTACCCAGGCTCAAGTGATCCTCCCACCTCAGCCTCCCAAGTAGCTAGGACTACAGGTGTGTACCACCACACCTAGCTAATTTATTTTATTTTATTTTATTTTATTTTTGGTAGAGACGTGTTGCCCAGGCTGGTCTCGAACTCCTAAGCACAAGCAATTTGTCTGCCTCAGCCTCCTAAAGTGCTGGGATGATTCCCTCCCTCCCCCTCTTCCCCCTTCCTCCCTTCCTCCCTTCCTCCCTTCCTCCCTTCCTCCCTTCCTCCCTTCCTTCTTCTTTCTGTTTTATTTTTATTTTTTGATAAATAGCCACTAGGGGAATAGCTAGATCATATGGAATTTCTGGTTTTAGTGTTTTTTAGTTAAGAAATCTCCATACTGTCTTTTATAGTGGTTGTACTATTTATATTCCCACCAACAATGTATAAGTGTTCCCTTTTCTTTACATTCTTGCCAACATTTGTTATTTTTTTCACTTTTTAGTAATAGCCATTCTGACAGTCAGATGATATCTCACTGTAGTTTTGATTTTCATTTCCCTGCTGATTAGGAAAGCTAAGCATTTTTTTCATATACCTGTTGGCCATTTGTATGTCTTCTTATGAGAAAGTGTATTCATATCCTTTGCCCACTTTTTAATGAGATTATTTGCTTTAAAAAAAAACTCGACTTGTTTGAATTCCTTCCTTGTAAATTCTGGATATTAGTCCTTGTGAGATGAATAGTTTGTGAATATTTTCTCCCATTCAACCAGTTGCCTCTTCATTCTATTGATCATTTAAAAAGTTTAGTTTAAAATAGTCCAATTTGCCTGTTTTTGTTTTTGTTATTTGTGCTTTTGAGGTCCTAGCCTTAAAATATTTGCCTAGATCAATGCCCCGAAGTGTTCCCCGATGTTTTATTTAGTAATTTTATTGTTTGCAGTCTTAATAAAGTCTTTATCTTGAGCTGATTTTTATATGTGGTGAGAGATAGGGTCCTGTTTTATTGTTCTGCACAAGCGTATCCAGTTTTCCCAGCACCACTTATTGAAGAGGGTTTCTTTCCTCAATGCAGGTTCTTGATGCTTTTGTCAAAAAATACATTGTCTGTAAATACAGGGATTCATTTCCCTGTTTTCTATTCTGGTCCGTTGGTCTATGTGTCTGTTTTTATACCAATACCATGCTGTTTTTGTTACCATAGCCTTGTGATATATTTTAAAGTCAGATAGTGTGATGTTTCCAGTTTTGTTCTCTTTGCCTAGGATTGCTTTAGCTATTCAGGCTTGTTTTTGGTTCTGTATAAATTTTGGGATTGTTTTTCTATTTCTGTGAAAAGTGATATTGGTATTTTGATAGGGATTGCATTGAATCTGTAAATCACTTTGGGTAGTATGATTATTTTAACAATGTTAATTTTTTTGATCTAGGAGCATGAGATGTCTTTGCACTTGTTTATGTCCTCTTCAATTTCTTTCATCAGCGTTTATAGTTTTCCCTGAAGAGGTCTTTTCCTTCCATGGTTAAATTTGGTCCTATTTTATTTTATTTTTATAGCTGTTGTAAAGGGGATTGCCATCTTTAATTCTCTTTCAGATAGTGCACTATTGGTGTGTAAAAACACTACTGATTTTTGTATGTTGATTTTGTATCCTGTAACTTTACTGAATTTATCCAATGTAAGAGATTTTTGGTGGAGTCTTTAGATTTTTCTAGATGTTAGATTATGTCATCTGCAAAGGGGGTGCAATTTGTCTTCCTCTTTTCCAATTTGTATGCCTTTATTTCTTTCTCTTGCCTGATTGCTCTGGCTGGAACTTCTAGTATTATGTTGAGTAGGAGTGGTGAAAGTGGGCATCCCTGTGTTGTTCCAGTTCTTAGAAGCAAGGTTTTCAGCTTTTCCCTATTCAGTATATTAGCTTTGGATTTGTCATATATAGCCTTTCTTAGGTTGAGGTATGTTCCTTTTATGCCTATTTTGCTGAGAGTTTTGTGTCCTGAAGGAATGTTGATTTTATCAAATGATTTTTTTTTTTTTTTTGCTTCTATTGAGATGGTCATATAGTATTTGTTCTTCGTTCTGTTAATATGATGTATTGTGTTTATTGATTTGCATATGTTGAACCATCATTGTATTCATGGGATAAATCCTACTTGATTGTGGTGCATTATTATTGTTGTTATTATTTTGAGACAGAGTCTCACTCTGTCACCTATGCTTAAGGGAGTGTAGGACTCCCTTAAGTATTTCTTGTAGGTATGGTCTAGTAGTAATTCCCTCAGGTTGGAGTGCAATGGCATAATCATAGCTCACTGCAATCTCAACCTCTTGAGCCCAAGGGATCCTCCTGCCTCAGCCTCCCACATAGCTGGGGCTATAGGTGCACACTACTATGCCTTAAATTAAATTATTAATTTAATTAATTAAAATTAAATGTTAAGTTAAAAAATTTTAAAAAATATATATTTTTGGTAGAGATGGCATCTTGCTTTGTTGCCCAGGCTGGTCTTGAACTCCTGGGCTCAAGTAATTATCCCACATTGACCTCCCAAAATTCTGGGATTACAGGCTTAAGCCGCTGAACCGAACGTGATATATTGTCTTTTTGTTGTGCT
The DNA here is from genome assembly GCF_009761245.1 of Sapajus apella. NCBI lineage: Eukaryota > Metazoa > Chordata > Mammalia > Primates > Cebidae > Sapajus > Sapajus apella. The sequence continues at coordinate 17,117,702 of NW_022436986.1, read as the reverse complement.
GTTGGATTTAGTTTGCTGATAGTTTGTTGAGGTTTTTTTTTTTTTTTTCATCTGTGTTCAGCCAGGATATTGCCTTGCAGGTTTTTTTTGTATGTTGCGTCCTTGTCTGGTTTTGTTATCAAGGTAATGCCAGCCTTGTAGAATAAATTAGGAAAAATTCCCTCCTTTTTGATATTTTGGAATCCTTTGAGGAGAATTGTGTTAGTTCTTTGTAAGTTTGGTAGAATTTAGCAGTGAAGTCATTTAGTCCTGGACCTTATTTTGTTGGGAGACTTTTTATTACTAATTCAGTCTCATTATTCATTATTGGTCTGTTTAGGTTTTCTACTTTTTGATTCAATCTTGGTAGGTTGTATGTTTCCAGAAATTTATTCATTTTGTCTAGTTTTCCAGTTTGCTAGTATATAGTTGTTTATAATAGTTTATGATCTTTTGCATTTCTGTGGTATTAGTTGTACTGCCTTTTTCTTTTCATTTATAATTACATTTGAGTTGTCTCTTTTTTCTTGGTTAGTCTAGCTAGCAGTTAAATTTTATCTTTTCAAAACACTAACTTCTTGTTTGGTTGATCCTTTGAATTTTTTTTAAGTCTATTTCATTCACTTTTGCCCTAATCTTTATAATTTTTTTCTTCTATTTATTTGGGGTTTGATTTTGTTCTTTTCTAGTTCTTTGTGATACATTGTTAGGTTGTTTATTTGAAATCTTTCTAGTATTTTGATGTAGGAATTTATTGCTATAAACTTTCTTCTTCACACTTCTTTGTTTGTATCCCATTGGTTTTGGTATGTTGTGTTTCAATTTTCATTTGTTTCAAGAAGTTTTTTGATTTTCTTCTTAATTTCTTCCTTGACTCAGTGGTCATTCAGTAGTATTTTTTTTAATTCCGTGTATTTGTATAGTTACCAAAGTTACTGTTATAATTGATTTTTTTTTCTGTTGTGGTCTGAGGAGATAATTGGTATGATTTTTATTTAAATTTGTATGATTTATCCTGGAAACTGTTCCATGTGCTGATACAAAGAATTTATATTCTATAGCAATTGGATGAAATGTTCTGTAAATGTCTATTAGGTCCACTTTTGTCTAAAGTACAGTTTAAATCCAACGTTTCTTTGTTAATTTTTTTTCTAATGCTGAGAGTGGGGTGTTGAGATCCCCAAACATTATTGTTTTGGAATCTGTCTTTTCCTTTAGAGCTAATAATATTATACATCTAGATGTTTCTGTGTTTGGTGCATATGCTTAGAATTGTTGTATCTTCCTGGATTGATTCTTTTATCATTATGTAATGACCCTTTTTGTCTCTTTTTACTGTTTTAAAGTCCATTTTATCTGATACGTATTTAGGTACTTGTGCTAATTCTTGGTTTTCATTTGCATTGAATAACTTTTTCTGATTTTTACTTTCAGTCTACATGTGTCTTCACAGATGAGACGAGTTTCTTGTAGGTAACAAACAATATAGTTGGATAATATTTTTAACTCCATTCTGCCAGTTTATATCTTTTAAGCAGAAAGTTTAATCCATTTACATTCTTGGTTATTATTGATATGTGAGGGATTATTCCTGTCATTTTGTTAATCGATTTTTGGTTGTTTCGTATATCCTTTTTCCTTTCTTTCTTATTATCATTGTGGTTTTGTGGTTTTCTTTAGTGGTAGCATATGAGTTCTTTCTCTTCCTCATTTGTGTGTTTGCTCTACCAGTGGGTTTTACACTTTTGTGTGCTTTCATGATGGTAGAAATGATCCTGTTGCTTCCAAGTGTAGGACTCCCTTAAGTATTTCTTGTAGGTATGTTCTAGTAGTAATTCCCTCAGCTTTTGCTTGTTTGGGAAATTATTTATTCTTCATTTATGAAGTATAACTTTGCTGGGTATAGTATCTTTACTGGCAGTTGTTTGTGTGTGTGTGTGTGTGTGTGTGTGTGTGTGTATGTGTTTCTGTTTAGCAGTTTGAATGAATGTGTCCATCCCATCCCATTCTCTCCCAGCCTGTACAGTTTTTCCTGACAAATTTGCTGTTAGTCTGATGAGGGTTCCCTTATAAGTGACTTGATTTTTTTTTCTTGTGGTTTTTAACACATAGAATTCAAATATTTGATCCATATATTGTGTCCCATACGTCACATAAGCTTTGTTTATTTTTTTGTCCTTTTATTCCTCTTTTGGTCTGCCTGTGTTATTTAAAAAGACCTGTATTCAAATTTTAAATTGTTCTACTTGGTCTCGTCTGTTGTTTAAGCTTTTTGAATGTATTTTGTATTTTATTCAGTGAATTCTTTAGTACCAAGATTTCTGTTTGGTTCTTTTTAATGGTATCTGTCTCTTTGCTAAATTTCTCATTCATATCCTAGTTTTTCTGATTTCTTTTTATTGTTTAATCTGAATTCTCTTATAACTATTTTTAAAAATATCATTATTTTGAATTCTTTATCCTGGATTTCATAAGTTTCTTTTTCATTCAAGTCTATTGCTGAAGAATTACTGTGCTCTTTTGAAGGTGTCATATTTCCTTGCTTTTTTTGTTTCTTTTGTTCTCATGTTGATAATTTGCACATCTGTTATAAAAGTCTCTTATTCCAGTTTTGTGAATTTGCTTTCATAGGCGAGGATGTTTTCCTGAAGATGTATTTATTGTGTTGGTTGGGTAGGGCACTTTGGCTTTGATTCTGAGTATGTGCAATAGTGTAATCTGCATGTAATTTCTCTGGGTGTAAACACATCAGTAGTGTCTAACTTTTTAAGTGGCTTAGGGTGTGGTTGGTTGTGGTGGCTGTGGCAAAAATTTGCTGGGGATGGGACATCAGATGGGTCAGTCCTTGAGCCTCAGTAGTGGCGGTGGCAGGCTGAGCATGCCTGTTTTTGGTATATGCTGGTACAAGTATAAGAGGTCCAGACAGGCTGATTCTTGGGCCTCCAGGCTTGCCTGAGAGGCGGCAGTGGCCAGGCAGGTGGGTAGATCCTTAGGTCCCTCTGGGTGTCAGATGTGGTCTGGGAGATAGCAGTATTAGTGATGGGACCACCCTGTGGGACCCAAGTGGTCGATACTCTGTTGACAGTGGCTTCAACAGGCTAGGAGGGCCAGTTGCCAGGCCTGCAGGTGGCACATATGGCTGTGTGCCTGCTGAGGTGATAATAGCAGTTTGGGTGAGTCCATCCTCAGGCCCCCAGGAGGCATGCTTAGGTGCCAGTGGTGGTGGATGGGGCAGGGTGATCCCCAGACCCCTGGCTGGCATGCTTGAGCAGTGGGCGTAGACAGTGGGGCTGGGCCAGGTGGACGTGTCCTCAGGCCCCCAAGTGCTGTGTGCCTGTGTGGTAGGTAGGGGCAGGGTGATCCCCAGTTACTCAGGAGAATCCTTGGTGGGGGTGACAGTGGCTGTGCTGTGGTCCTACTGCTGGGGAGGGCGGGGGTTGCTTTCAGTGGCAGCAACCATAGACAGGTGGTTGGAGAGCCCAGGTGGCAGCTATAAGCAGAGTAGCCTTTCCTCAGAGCACTTTTAAATGTGTTGTAGCCCTGCTATTGTGGGCAATAGAGTTGCTGCCTATGGCAGTCAGCTCTGGTGGTGGCTGCAGGCAGGGGATGTCAATGTAGCTTCAGATATGTGGAGAGATGGGGGTGTTGGGCCCAGGGTAGGATGCAATTTGGTGGGGGCTGGGCTCTCAAAATGGTGTCTTGCTGTAGCTGCTTAGGACTAGAGGGTGAAAGGGAAGGTGGGAATGGCATGAGCTCCATCTCTGGAGTAATGCTGTTGCTTGGTCTCCACACAGCTCCCTACATTAGTCTCAGGGCCTTTGTAGGTTGAGGGGCTTTCCTGTGGCTAGGATTGCAATCTGCAGTGGGAATGTGGACCACTGGGGGGTCAATTCCCCTTTCCTTGCATTGAGGAGCCTTTCCAGGTTTCTTGGAGTCCCAGAACAGCAGGCGGCCTTGCTTCCCTCTTCTTCCTTGCTTCCCTCTTCTTCCTTGCTTCCCTCTTCTTCCTTGCCTTAGGTGTTTTTTGTCACTTCTCTGTTGAATTCCAGTACTCTTTCTTAGGTGGTCCATTTGAAGTGTGATTATTTACCTGCTATTTCGGTTCTTCTTTGTGGAGGAGGCGAGTACCATATGCCTCTAGTCAGCCATCTTGGTTTTTGCATGTTTTTAATATTCACAGGAATAGTGTACTGCTTGTATGCTTACACAAATTGCTTTTGTCATTAGCATAGCATAAAAAATAAACTTTGTTTATTTTCGTAATATATCAAATTACAAATATATATATTTTGTAATGGATCTTTCTGGTAATATTGTGATTCATTCACCAGGTAAATATTTGTGTTGCTTTTGATATTTTGCTATTATAAAAGAGTGGCAATTGGAATTCTTGTGCCTCTCCTTAGGCACATGTGTGATTTTTTTTTTTTTTTTTTTTGACTAGAGATAGAGTCTTCTGATCTAGTGTGTGAATATGTTCAAAGTTAATAGATTTTGCCAAACTGTTTTTCAAAGCTATTACACTAAATTTTACTTTCACCAGCACTGTAGGACTGACCTCACTGACTCTTGACATTTTCCAAATTGGTAATTTTTGCCAATCTGATGAAAATAAATTGGATCTCACTACAGTTTGTAATTAATTCTCTGATTCCCAGTAAATGTAGTTTTCTTTTAATGTGCTTATTGACTGTTAAGGTTTTCTCTTCTGTGAATTGCCTGTTCACATCTGTGGCTATTTTTCTATTGGATTGTTTGGCTTTCCCCTTTTTGATTTGTAAGAAGTCTTTATATTTCACTGTAGAGAAAGTCTTTCTTATGTGTGTTTCTAACATTTCTACTAGTTTAGTTTTTCTTTTCACTCATATTTTGCATCACGGAAGTTTTAAATTTTTGATTAGTCACATTTTATCAATGCGTTTTGGTCATATTTAGAAATATCCCCCTCTTCAGAGCTTATAAATATATTTTTTCCTTTTCTTCTTAAAATTTTAGAGATTTACTTATTTTATATATATATATATGTTCATGTTGCCTGAAATGGATTTTTGTGTTTAAAGTAAATATTCAGTTTTCAAGTATTTTTACAAGAATGAACAGATATGTCATTTTTTCAATTGATGGGTAAAATCGTATCTCTCATATCAGGTTATCATATGTGTGTTTCAGGCTCTCTATTCTATTCCATTGTGCTATTTATGTATTTCTATGCTAATATCACAATATCCTAACTACCATCACTTAAAATGTAGTATTCAATAAGGCATGTAGTTATTAGTTTTCCAGTTATCTTGGATATTGTGGTTCTTTTGTGCTTTCATGTTAATGTTCAGGAAGTCTGTCAAGTTCCATGAAAAACACCTTTGGGATTTTAATTTTATCATGTTATATTTACATACTGATTCTGGGAAAATTGACATCTTTACATCTTTATTCACAAAATATTTTATTTCTTCATTTATTTAGGTTTTCTTGTAAGCTTTTGTAAAGTTAGACTTATTCCTAGATACATTAGAGCTTTTGTTATTGTAAATGTGTTCTTTCTTGAAATGATAACTAGAATCTTTTTTTTCTGGTGTTTTTATAGGAGCAGTTAATTCATATGACATGATGATTAATTCAGAAAATTTGTTAAACTCTCTTAGTACAGTTTGTTTATAGGTTGTCTTGCATTTTTTATGTAGCTGATTGTATGACATGTGGATATAAATAAATTGTTATTTTCTGATTGTTTTTTTTTTCTTTTTTTTGAGAAAGAATCTCACTGTGTCACCCAGGCTGGAGTGCAGGGTGCTATCTTCAGTCACAGCAACCCCAGGTGCAAGCAATTCTCATCCCTCAGCCTCCCAAGTAGCTGGGATTACAGACGTGCACTACCACGCCCAACTTTTCATATTTTTATTATAATAGAGATGGGGTTTTGCCATGTTGTCCAGGCTGGTCTCAAATTCCTGGCCTCAAGTGAACTGCCTGCCTTGGCCTCCCAAAGTGCTGGGATTATAGGCATGAACCAATGAGCCTGGCCCTGTTTCTGTTTTGAAAGCGAGTGCTTAAATATGACAGGAATGTCATGTTTAAGTATGATATGTTTTAAAAGTGAACACGTAAATATGATAATTAGTGTATATTTTGATAGCTACCTTTCAGTAAGTTAAAGAAATTATCTTCTAATTATAGATTGGCAAAATATCGTGAAAATGTAGTAAAAATTACCAAACACATTTTCATGTCTTTTGAGATGATCATTGGCTTTTTTTCTCTCTTTGAATTTGTTAGAGTGACTAATTATGTAATCAAACTTTTAAATGTTAAATCATCTTTGCATTTTGGAATGAACCCTATTTAGTCGTAAGAAATATATATACATACATACAACCCATTTAGTCATACATGCACATGCCCTGTCGTGTGTGTGTGTGTGTGTGTGTGTGTGTGTGTTTGAAGATATGTATTTGATTTACTTGCAGTTTATTTAGAAACTCTCATTTATGGTCTTAAATTAGATTAACTCATCATTTATCTTGTTCTTACTCTCCTTGTTCTTGTAACACGATTCTGCTGGCTTCTTATGGGGTAACCAAATAAACTTGGGAAATAAGTATTAGCAAGTAATTTAGGTAGTCTTCAGAACAAATGGAAGTAGAATGTTGAGCCACAGTAACATGTAAGATGGGAGTGGAGGCATTGGAGAGAAAACATAAGGGAAGAGGATTACCTTTAGACTTCAAGTCAAGTATGCATGTTAAAATATTAAGACTAAGCATTAAAGAATAGAAACAATATATAACTCTTGAACCGATAGAGGTGGAAAAGGGAGAATGCAATCTGTTCAGTTTTGTCTTTAATCATTTATTATCTGACATTCTTGGATCTAATCCTGCTGTGGACTGTTCTGCAGATTCTCACATGTGGCATCCTCCTATGTTTTTTTTAACTTTTGGAAGATGAGTTTATATTCAGTGGGGCTGGCTTGAGAGAATCCTGTGTGGCTGTGTTGAGGTCTCATCCTCCAGAGAAGTTTGATATTTGCTAGTGCTAGGTGGTGAGTGGGAGGAGCATGGGGATATCACAAACTCAAGGACCTTGGTTTGTGTTAATGTCTTCTCCTGTGGGTTCTCAGACTTGACAGATAGTCTAACTTCAAATCCCAACCTTGTGTGATTTGTGGGCCTAGAGTCATGATTTTCTTAAGGGACTCTTATTTTCCAACATGGGGCCTGAGCTTCAGACAAAACTTCCTTGTTCTCCCCAGTGCAAGTAGAAATATCTTTTTTTTTTTTTTTTTTTTTTTTCTGATCTACTCACTTACTGATAGGAAGATCTTTGACGCTGCTAGCTTGATGGGTGGGTCTCAATTCCAATTCACTGCCTCAGTCAAGCCCAAGGGCTCATCTATTTCCCAGCAGTATTTAAAGCCCTGTCCCCATGATCTCTGACAATCTGCTGCCTAGACAGCCATTCACCTTTGTTTAGGTTCCCTCTTAGCTTAGCAGTGCATCTAAGGACTATTTATTATACTTTATCCAGCACATCTTAGTGTTTTTAGTGAATTTTTCCATTCCTTCCTCTTAGGACTGACACAGAATTCTTTTTACAAATTTGGCAAGTATGATGATGTGTACCTTTTCTCAGCATGGTAGACAGTGGGCTGTAATAGATAAAAAGTACTTTTATCAACTTAACAATATATGTGTTCCACAGTTTCTTTTTACATATGTGTATATCACGTTGCTATACATTATTATTCTATAAGAAGTAGCACTTTATGTACTTTTTCAGATAAACCTTCTGAAATTCACTAGTTGCATATTCTTCAGCAATTTTAAGAATTCTAGTTTTAAATAATTTTTAGTGGATATCAGTATTGTTTTGTGGCCTATTTTCTATTTCTTCTGACAACACATCTCACTTTTTAAAATTTCCAATTTGAAGCTCTAAGAAGGATGAGGACATTTTTTTTCTTGTTAATAGAGACTTAATGGAATTTAAATAAATTCTGTGCTGTCTGTTTTCTAATCTTTTTTGGAGAAAGAAAATAGGCCTCATTATTTTGAATTTAATAACAAGAATTTAAAAAATCTTAGAGTTCATTCTTGCCTTAATTTACAAATGAGACAACTGAGATTCAGAACAGCTTTGGAATTTATTGAAGAGCAATTGAGCTGATTGAACATGAGAATCAGAAAGAGATCTGCTTAACTAAAGCTACAAATCAGGCCCCTGCTCACTCTACTGTATTTTAACAGAGGTAGAGAAAGTAAGTTGGTTTGATAGCCCACTGATTCACTAGAAATTTGTGTCTGAGTGTACTTTATTCATCCGTCTAGTCAGGGTCTGCAAGACAGACCCCCGCAAATAGTGACCCTGACATATTACTAGTTCTTTATCAGCATAGATTACAGTCTCCCTTAGATTATCTCAGTAGAGTACATATTTACATTAATCTCTAAATACTAAACCACAGTGGTGTAATTACTAGTATGGGAGTTTATACCAACTGTTCCCTTTTCCTTTTGGCTAATGAATATGTAATTGTCTTTCAAGAGATTAAAGAACACATCAAATATGCTGTGAGTGACTCCAGGCAGGCACTCGGGTGCATCAGTTCTACCCCAGAAGAAATAATGCAGTGCCATGCCCAACCTGGTATCCTATAAATGTTCACGAATGTGTGCATGGGTGAATGAAGTGCATGGTGAAGATGAACACCATATGTGACTCTTTAGAGTTTAGGCTTTGCAGATTTGTTATAACTTATTTTTAGATTACACAATAAGGTGAGGAAAATTTCTGAGATTTGGAACATCTACTCTATAGAGCAGCCAATGAGATTACTTCCCTCCGACCCTATCATCCTAAAAGAAAATAATTGGTGGATGAGAGAAAGGGCATGAGTATGAACTTCTCTTTTCAGTTCTGAGGACAACTTAATTTGGGAATAATGCTGTCTTCTTTATGTTTTTGTTTTTTGGGCAGGGCAAAATTCTGTTATAACTTCTTATTACAGAGAAGTTTCTAATTATAGTGATTCGGATTTTGTAATAATGAACTGTTTAGAAAAGTACTTATTGAGCTTTGTATGAGTGTATTTTTGTTCTTCCCAAAATTTCTTGCAATAAATATGGCTACTTTGTAAAGATGAAAAGAAAATCATCTATAATCTTACCTATATAAATTTTACAAAATTGTCATTCTGTATATTACTTATGATTCCCTCCTATTTTGCATTGTTTTTCTTCAGTAATACAAAAAGTTGTCATTGTGCTTTAGTGTGTTAATTATTCAATTCAGTGGTTTTTGAATCAGCATATTTAAATTTATTTTTGAAAACTTGTTACAATTTAAATCATGTCTCATTTTTACTTAATAGGAGAAAATTAATACCTTTACATTCTGCTTCCCTATTTCAAGTTTTTATCTATATAGTAAGTAATTTTAATCCCAGATTATTATTAAATTGCTATTTTATTAATAGGTATAGCTTCTTTCAAGAATTATTTTTGATATCTGCTTTATGAAGAACAATTACTTAGAATGATGTTCTGTGGGTTTTAATGCTTGCTGCCAGGGTCTTGTATTTATTGTGTGTATGTGTTTGTTATTTTCTTATGACTTAAATAATGTATATACTTTCTCTAGGAAGGAAGTATAGATGGAATGTAGATGGCATTCTTTATAATATTCACATTTCTATGACTGTTTTTTATTGTCCTCATATGAAAACATCAATGTGCTTAGCATGTATCTCAAAAAATTTCTCTTCATAATGGGTCCGTTCTTAGCAATTCTGATTCTCTTTCTCCTCAGATATTTGACTTGTTAATTAATTCATTTTTTTCCTCTAAACTCTTAGAATTTTTCTTTACCATTGAGATCCCAAAATCTCATCAAGATATGCCTACATTTTAGTTGATTTTAATTAACTTTGTTTTGTAATCTATATAAACTTAAATCAGTAATCTGAGATCTTTCTTTTTAGGCAAAAACTTGTCTTCTGTTTGGAGCTGTGTTTCTTCAGCTTTATTCTAATCTTTCTTGGATTCCTCGTGCATCTATAGTGTTTTTCTTATATGTGCCTTCTTTTCTTTTGTTTGCGTTATCTCTGACTCTTTCTTCTGTTCTTGCCATCTCTGACACTTTTGAGTGTTGGGTGAATTTCTTGTCTTCTACCTGCCGTTTCAGTTTTCTGGAATTCTTATACTTCATTTCATTGCCTGCATTGCTGTTTTTAATTCAGAAATTGTTTCTCAGTTTGCTCTGGTAGGTGCCATAATGGCTTCCAAAGATATCCATTACTTAATCCTGAGAGCCTGTGGCTTCTACCTTGCATAGCGATAGGGACTTTTCAGATGTGTTTCAGTTAAAGATGTTGAGATGGGGAGATTCTCTTAGATTGTCTGGGTGGGCTCAGTGTATTCACAAGAGTCATCAAATGTGGAATAAGAAGGAAGAAGTTTGAGTGTCAGCCATGTGAGAAAAACCTGACTAGTCATTACTGACTTTTGAAGATGACAGGTGGCCATGAGCCAACAGATGTGGGCAGCCTCTAGAAGTTGAACAAGATAAGAAAATGGATTCTCCCCTAGAGCTTCTGGGAAGAAACACAGCCCTGTCCTCTCTGTGATTTTAGCCCCATGAGACCTATTTTGGACTTCTGACCTCTAGGACTGTAAGATAATAAATGTGTATATTTATGCAGCTAAATTTATAGGAGTTTGTTAAAGTAGCAATAAAAAACTATTTCAGTGAAGCTTTTACTGATTTCTTTTGTCTTCATAATGACTTCCTCTATTTTCATTGTTACTATATTAACAAAACATATTGAGAACAAAAATCAGAGATGTCCCATCATTTAATCTTTTCTATCTCTTCTTTTTTTTTTTCCCTCCCATGCATCTGCCTCAGTGGGAGGTGATTTATTCTTCAGTGGGAGATCAATGATCATCTCCTTTGATTACATTTTTCCCTGTTATGTTCCATAATTGTTTTTCTGTCATTATAGCCCTGACTATCTTACTGGCTTATAGTCCAATTGCAGTTAAATTGGATTCTCTCTGAACTATGTGGGTTTTCTGCCTGAGTCTATTAGCCCCTGAAGAAGCAGGAAAGCCCATTCACACTGCCCTTCTGACTACTATTGGAGATGCTTTAAGAGTCTCCACTGCTTATTCTCCTGACTTGCTGCTTTCTGCAAACAATAAGAGAGGAGATTTAATTCCTCTGTCAGTTCAGTCCTATTGTCATAAATCTAACTGAAATTCCTCTCACTTCTTAGGCATATTATACCCTCTCTATTTTTAATTCCTGGTATATTTTCTACTCTTTCAATATTTAGCTGCTAATATTCATGAAATACAGAGTTCTTATCCAGAATCCTCTTACTATAGGATTTTAAATCTGAAATAGACCTTTTGTATAAGTTAGTCCAATTTCCTCATTTCACAGATGATAAAATTGAAACGAGTTTTGTCATTAAATATGTATGGTTTTTATGATATTACATTCAATTGCTGAGAGAAAAGAAATGGCATAGGACAGGGCATTTTTCTCTACCATTAGAGAAAATCTGTCAGTTTTACTCATCTTAGTACATTGTGGCTTAAAAAGATAATTTATACTTTTTTGTAGTGTTTCTTTGTGGGAAGGGCTAAGAAGCTTCATGTATCTCTGCTTAACTTTGTTGCTACTTAGTTCTCGGAAGTTGGAATGCTTTGAAATAATATATGCCTGATATTTGGTTTAAGCATTTCTTGATTCAGAGAAGGTACATAGAAACTAATGAAAAGAAGAAACTTATATTTGTCTTGACAAGGTTTAAATATCCTTTACAGAAAGGAAATTTGTAAAGTTTAAACATTTTTGGAAATATCTTAAATGTATGCAGGAAATCAATATATATTTAGCATATAGTCCATGGAAGAGTTAGATACTATACAACAATGAATAAGGAAGCTGGAATCTCTGCCCCTATAGGGTTTCATAGCCTAGTGTAGAGGGGATTAACAAATAACTAAGCAATTATGATACAGTGATTCCCTGGACCAGCAGCCTTGGCATTACTTGGGGCCCTACCTCTGATCTACTGATTCAGAAGTTCTTGGGGGTGTGTCAGCAATCAGTGTTTTACAAACTCTCAGGTAATTCTGATACAGGAAACTGCTGTTTTCTCAACCAGAGTTGAGAGAGAGGGTGTTGGGGCGGGGTGGGGAGGAGAGAAAGTGAGAGCACAGCACATTAAATACAGCTGAAGCTGAGAGTTTGAGTCATTAATATCTTGAGTTGAGGCTGGAAAGGCAGGTAAGTAAGGTCTGATAAGATGATTGAAGAGTCTAGACTTTTATCTAACGTGCACTCATAAGCCATTAAAACATATCCAGTAGGGAAACAGCTCGATCAAATTTTTTTTTGGTTTTTTTTCAAGACCGAGTCAGAGTCTTGCTTTGTCACTGAGGCTGGAGTGCAGTGGAATGATCTTGGCTCACTGCAGCCTCCACCTCCTGGGTTAAAGCGATTCTCTTGCTTCAGCCTTCTGAGTAGCTGGGATTACAGGTGCCCACCACCATGTCTGGCTAATTTCTGTATTTTTAGTAGACGGAGGTTTCACCATGTTGGCCTCTGACCTCAAGTGATCTGCCTACCTTGGCCTCCCAAAGTGCTGGGATTACAGGCATGAGCCACCATGCCTAGCCAGAAACAAGGTTCTTGAAACGGTAGGAAGGGTTGGGAGAGCACTTGTGTGATGAAGGGCACAACTTGTCTGCTGTAACAGAAGAGAAAAATGGATTATTGAACAGATAATTTTGTCTTTTTGGTGGGAGAAAAGTGAGGAGGGAGTTCCAATCTGATTATTTGTATTTTTCTCTGGCAACTCTGATGAAGAAAGGGAAGATGGGGTTCAAAAGTTGGAGAATGATAGGTAAGCTTAAAATAGTCATTGTACAGGATATGTAGAGTAATAATTAGGGGGAACCAGATTATCATGTAGCATTGAAGTTCCAGTTGAAGATAGATGTCATTAATTTATACAGGCATCAATCTGCAGATGTGTTGGTTTTCCCTAACTTTTCTCAGAAGCCTTAGTGTACATGTGGAAATAGCAACAAATTGGATTCATCCAAGACTGATGCTATTCTAATATATTGTTTTGGAAGTACAATGGGATAAGGAGATGTAAAGATAAAACCTTCTACTCCCTTATCTAAAGGTTCCAAAATCCAAGAAACTCTGAAAACTGAAGATTTTTCATAACTCATTTGGTTTTAAAACTCCTCTGAATGAATTTATATGAGGCTGTTTATGCCTTCATATATCAAATTTAATATAGGTGTTCATGTTTTGCTTTCTAAATTGCGTGATTATGGAGTGTTGCCCTAAACTCTGCTGTGGATGTTATATTGTGTATGGAATATGAACTGTGCAACTGTTCTTAAAACCAGAAAAATTCTGAATTCTAAAGGAATCCTGGTTGGGCGCATTGGCTCACGCCTGTATAATCTCAGTACTTTGGGAGGCTAAGGTGGGTGGGTGGATCACTTGAGGTCAGGAGTTCAAGACCAGCCTGGCCAACATAGTGAAACCCTGTCTCTACTAAGAAAATAAAAAAATTAACCAGGCATGGTGATATGCTCTTGTAATTTCACCTAATTGGGAGGCTGAGGCAGGAGAATTGCTTGAGCCTGGGAGGCAGAGGTTGCAGTGAGCCAAAATCACACCACTGCACTCCAGCCTGAGCAACAGGTTGAGACTATCTCAAAACAAAACAAAACAAAACAAAACAAAACAAAACAAAACAAAACAAAACAAAGCAAAAAAGGAAGCCTGACTCCAGCATCTTCAAGAAGAGACTGTGTTTCTGTGTTAGCAATAAAGAAGTTGAAAGGATATACTATGGAATCTAAGCTAGAGAAGGGAAAAAAAGGGGAAGATGGGGAGGGTAATCCACTGGGAAAAATAGAAGAGTCAAGAAAATAGGTAATTTCAGAGAACTGAAGTATTGGGGGTCAAGTGAGAAAATTAAAGAATGCTAAGTTGTGATGAGTAATTAGAATGTCTCTAATTTCCAAAGGGAGTCAGTTTTGGGTGATTACAATGTCCAGGGTGTGGCCATGGAGGTGGGCAACTGAGCTGTAATGGAATGAGGGATGAGGTCAAGAGAATGAGAGGTAAGAAAATTAGGTGGATGACCCAGAGTGATGGCAAGATTTGGGATGGAATGGGACACTATGAGCCAAGTTTTTCTTCAATGAATGAGGCACTGTGGAAGGTACAAACAATACCAAGATGTGTAAGACAAGGTCTTCACTCTTTCCCTGGACTGTGATCTCTTTACGAAGCAGACAAGTAAAGAGATAAATGATTATACAGTATATTAAGTATGATGTTTGAAGCATAATCTAAAAGCAATTGAAGTCTAGGTAAGGAAAAGAGAATTGAGATGCCTGGGTAAGTCAGAAGACTAACCACTTAATTGCTTCATATTGTTCCTGGAATTTTCAGTGTTTGGTAAACATTTATACATAACCTATGGATATTCAGTGGAATATTTGATCAATAATAGTGGTTAAAAGTCTTATATATTTTAGGTAATTTATTAGACACAAAGCAAAATAAAAATGAAACAGTAGAATGTGAACTGTCTTCAAGATACATTTTTCAATTTTGGAACTTCTGAGTAAGTGTAAGGCTTCAAGAATGACTTACTTTATGTGATGCATAATTTTCTAATTTCTCTTTTGTTGCTTATTTTCTAATTTTGTTTACATAGTTTTGTTGACTATATTATTCTATTTTAAAGTGTCTCAATTCTTTTTAGATTTAAGTGAGAATATAAATAAGCAAATATATTCTTATCAATGATATTGAAAAATAAGTAAAAATGTTATAAAACGTTATCACTCCACACTTTAAAAAAATATGCTGCATCTAATCTAAGTATATTTTAGTTGCAGAGCATTGTTGAAGTGTCAACTACTCTCTGGAGGTTACGTTGGGTCCTCCATAAAGAAAAAAATATTCTCATGTCATAGATTGGTTGACAAGTGCTATTCTGGGGTTAAGGAGTTGTGGGGGTAGGCAGTGCTGACCACAGGAAAGTTGAGCAGCAGATGCTGGCTTTGGGCAAAGAACCTTTGATGCACAGTGACTTCTTTGAAATGTTGGGAATGATGGTTCTTGTGGGAACCTGCATTACAAAATGTCTATCCCACTGAGAATAGAAATGCAGAATAATAGGGCAATGATACCATATCTAGAAACCATCTGTGTTTACAGATTCCCTAAATAACAGGTCAAATAGATTTTACTATGGTAAATATTCCAGTTGCAATATTCTGCAACATTTTTGTCTGTCTCAAGTATTTTAAGCGAGATTTCTGGGCCATGTGGCTTTTCTAGTAAACTTCAGTGACATGCAACCACTGAGAAGAGACCTTGTCATTTATTTTACTCCAACCGCCTTTGATCTCGAGGAGAGTAATGTTGTGAGAAATCTTGGGGTTTCTACATAATCACAAGATGGTATACAGGACCAAATGTTCAAATTCTTTGCTTTTGGTTTTCTGTTGCATGTGCTATAGAAGTCTTGTGTTACCTCTATAGCTTTAAATTTGGGTCTGTGGCTTGGTTTTCATTATCTTTTCTTCTTTTTCTTTTAGTTCACAGCCATGAATGAACCACAGTGCTTCTACAATGAGTCCATTGCCTTCTTTTATAACCGAAGTGGAAAGCATCTTGCCACGGAATGGAACACAGTCAGCAAGCTGGTGATGGGACTTGGAATCACTGTTTGTATCTTCATCATGTTGGCCAACCTACTGGTCATGGTGGCAATCTATGTCAACCGCCGCTTCCATTTTCCTATTTATTATTTAATGGCTAATCTGGCTGCTGCAGACTTCTTTGCTGGGTTGGCCTACTTCTATCTCATGTTCAACACAGGACCCAATACTCGGAGACTGACTGTTAGCACATGGCTCCTTCGTCAGGGCCTCATTGACACCAGCCTGACGGCTTCTGTGGCCAACTTACTGGCTATTGCAATTGAGAGGCACATTACAGTTTTCCGCATGCAGCTCCACACTCGGATGAGCAACCGGCGGGTGGTGGTGGTCATTGTAGTCATCTGGACTATGGCCATCGTTATGGGTGCTATACCCAGTGTGGGCTGGAACTGTATCTGTGATATTGAAAACTGTTCCAACATGGCACCCCTCTACAGCGACTCTTACTTAGTCTTCTGGGCCATTTTCAACTTGGTGACCTTTGTGGTAATGGTGGTTCTCTATGCTCACATCTTTGGCTATGTTCGCCAGAGGACTATGAGAATGTCTCGGCATAGTTCTGGGCCCCGGAGGAATCGGGATACCATGATGAGTCTTTTGAAGACTGTGGTCATTGTGCTTGGTAAGTTTTGTCTTGGCTGTAACTTACTTTATAGATTCCCAATGGCTTAACATAAACCACATTATTTTATGACAGAGGTAAACAACAGTATGAATATTCACCAGGTATATAAGCAGGAATTACAAGGGGATGAGGCACCTTTATATTAAATGTCAGCTTATGAGTTTTTCTAAAATTATAGAATTAGCATTAGGGAAACATGGGTCTCAGTGGTACAATATAAATGATGATGATGTAAAAGATGTCATTGAAGAGCTTGGAATATCTAATATTGAAAATACCAGAATTACTAATCAAACTCATTTAGTTTTTCTTACAGCCTAAATTGCGAAACTTCTGCATTATGGTCTCTGTATTACAGATTTTCAGATAGAAAGTGCTTTAGTAGAATATGAATATGCGTCCATATATAGTTATTTTTATTAGTCTATTCTGTAATTGTTACTACATTATAGGTAAGTATATCAGGGTTTACTGAACAAAATGGATCGGAATTAATGATATTCTCTGATGGTCATCTTCATGAAAACTTCCTTCTTTTAATTTTCTATTTGTAGTAATGATGGATAATTCATATTTCAAGGTGAAGAGCAAGATTTGTAGACTCAAATACCTTCTGCTTTTAAATAAGCATTGTTTTTCCTGGATGAAAAATTCATAATAGTGATCAAGAATAATATATTTATTCACTTATGTGTGTAGAAGGTAGTTACACACCTTCTGTGCTGGCTCTGTGCTGGCTCCTGGGGATATACCCATGAAAAGAACAGATATGGACATTTCCTTTGAAGCTTAGAGTGAGAATTTTTAAAAATAATTACCCAATGGAATTACATATTCTCCGTAGACTATATTCACGTTAACATTTGATCAGCTTAAAAAAATCTCTTTTAAAAACCATTCATCATATCATCTTTGCCTATGGAAACTGAAAAAACCTTTTATCACCTCCTCTTTCCCCACATAAATTCAATGGAAAGAGTTCATATGGTTCTCTGTGCTCCAATTTGTATAGCATTTTTGAGTGAATGTAACATGGAATTATATGGCTCCACTGGAACTCTGGGAATTCCCTTAATTTTAGCCACTTGAAGGAGACAGTGTCTTAATGATCATTAAATAAAGCAGATTGATGCATAGGGCCCATCTGTTTTGGTTAGGGTGAATGCATCATGGACGTCATTTCCAGCTATACTCGTTGGCCCTCTTGTAGACCTGTGAGAATAATAACTAAGCCTTGGGATCATTGACACACCTAAAACCTTGCCTAACTAACTGAAACACTGAGGACCCCATCACCTCAGATATGAGATTGTCTTATTCTATCCAGTGAAGATTAGTGAATTGCAAAAATGGTTCCTCTGTATATTTATTAACAGGACCTTAAGCACACCTACGCCACAAGGCCATATTTTCCGTGATGTGGACGAAACACATCTTGGTTTACCATGGATGCTATTTTTGTATGAAATAAAACATGAGACATTAAATAACATGAGACATTGTACTTCTATATTGACTCAAATGTTTATTTGTTGATGATCTAAATGTTGGTTGATGTTTTTTATATGTATGAACTTTTTCTATTATAGTGCTACTCATAGTTCATAGAATTGCCAGCAGCAAATGGCTACTGAACTTGGGACTACTAACCTGCCAAGTTCTTGTTTTAATTTTGACCTTTGTATAATATCTTGTGTATTACAGTGTGCATTGTACTGAATGATTCATGTAATACTAACTTTTGTGCGTCATTGAGTTGTTCTTCAGGTTGAAATAATCATTTTGAGGCTATAGGAGCTAGTGTTTGAGTGTACATCTGCCCAAAATGCCTCTTTCCCATGCCTAACCACTGCCGCTATACAACCACTAACTTTAAAATAAGAGAAATAATATTTAAACTAGTATACTCCACAAAGATCTAATGCAGTTGACAGCTTTGGAATAAATAGCATGATTTTTAAAGCTATGAGTTGGAAGAAGTGTTAGAATAACATGGAAAATCCCATCAGGGTAATGGGTCAAGGTATTTGGTGAAGAAAGATGGGGATATGATTGTAATATAGGAAGCAGAAATTAAATGGACCATAGCCTTTTTGAGAAAAGTAGCGAGAATAAGAGAATGGGCAGGATGTGGGCAGGGAGTGGTTGGAAAGCTTAGAATAGGGAAGTCACAATCCTAACAGATGTTTGTCAAGGCATGGTGCCTAATGCCATTCGTACAATATGCTCCCTGTTTGAATTGTAAATGTCCATCCTTAGATAGGCATGGCAATATGGAAGACATGGGTTGGTCTTGTCATAATGTAGGCAAACCCCAAAATTGGGGCTCAGCCTGGGAGAGTTCTTGTCTCTGCCCAGGAAGGAATTCAAGAGTGAGCCAACAGTGAAAGAAAGCAAGTTTATTAGGGCAACGGTATACAGCAAAATGACCACTACGTCGGCTGAGCAGGGCTGTCTCCTAGGCAGCATAGCACAGAGTAGCACTCATGGATTGCTGCCTAGCTATATTTGTACCCACTCTCCTCTCCTCTCCTCTCCTCTCCTCCCCTCCCCTCCCCTCCCCTCTCCTCTCCTCTCCTCTCCTCTCCTCTCCTCTCCTCTCCTCTCCTCCCCTCCCCTCCCCTCCCCTCCCCTCCCCATTCCTCCCCTCTCCCCCTCTCCCTTCCCCTCTCCCTTTTCTTTTTTGAGACAGAGTCTTGCTGTATCACCCAGGCTGGAGTACAGTGGCACAATCCCAGCTCACTATAGCCTGGACCTCCTGGGCTCAAGCAGACCTCCCACCTCAGCCTCCCAATGAGCTGAGAGCTGAGACTACAGGTGCATACCACCACACCCAGCTTTTTTTTTTTTTTTTTTTTGTAGAGACAGGGTTTTGTCATGTTGCACAGGCTGGTCTTGAGGTCCTGGGTTCAAGTGATCTTCCCACCTTGGCCTCTCAATATGCTGGGATTGTAGACATGAGCCACCATGCCTGGGCCTCCACTCTTAATTATTTGTGAACTTCCCGGAAAAGGGATGGGGAGTTCCTGAAACCATGTAAGGTTAACTTCCAAGTCATTGCCATCACATTTTTAAACCCTCATGGTGCTGGTAGGAGTGTCTGATGCAAATGTATTATAATTTCTGGTCCTTGCTAATTCTGGTTGGTTTCTTTGCTACATCCTGTTTTGATCAGCAGGGTTGTGAAAACAAGTCCTGCTGACCTCCCGCTTCAGTAGGAACAAGAATTCTGGTCTACTCGAAGTTCTTCTCTTTGTAAATTAGTCTGTTGATAATCTGGTTATTTTACTTCGGTTTGTGCATATTTGGTTTTTAATATTTGTCTTTACTGATGGACAGCCAGCTGTGTGAGGGCAGGCAGGATTGTAATGATTTGTTGTCTTTTTTTTCCACATTGCCTGTCACGGCTGTTTGGTACACAGTAGGTACTCACAGGAGTGCATGTGATGACAAAACCAAGTTTCTGTGCCTTCAAAACTGAAGAACAGAGCCACTGTAATGAATCCACTACAGTAAATGCCACTTTATTCAGCTATGTGGGAGCCAAGCCTAGCGGCTCTCTTTCGTTCCACGCTTTCTAAAATACAGCAGCTTGGAAAACGCCTGGCTACAATGGGTGCTCAGTAAATAATGTGTTTGTTTTACTTTCATTTATCCTGGGAATGATCAAAATGACCCCTGGGTTTTAGACCTATTCAGTCTTCATGATCAAGAGAACAATTTGTTGGTCAGCAACTGAATTCCTGTGAGTCAACTTATATTAAAATAAAGGCACCTTTGAAATTAATGATGGGCAATATCAATGGTTGGTTTTTAAGCATAATCTTGTATTTAGCTGCTTTTGAGTGAGTACTGGACCTTAATAATTATTTTTAGTTGCGAAATACTTATGTGGCATAAATCATGTGCTATCTTAGAAATCGGTATTTGTAAATAACAACCCTATGGAGTATGGGGACTGTTATTGATTTGTTATCCTTATTTTCCAGATGATAAAAACTGAGGTGCGGAGAGGTTAGGTAACTCTTCCACCACCATACAGGTAGTAAGTGTAGGAGCTGGGATTCAAGGTCAGGCACTTGGGTTTCAGAGCCCAAGTATTTTTTCCCTCCATGTTATGCTATTTCTCTTTAATCAAAACAACTAGCAGCACATGCTGTATGAGTTATGACATTTGAACAGCAAGCCGTGTGCTATTAAATTGAAACACTGTGATCTCATTTGTTTCTGTTGAAACTGCCTAGCCTTGCTGCCTGGGCTTTGTTTCCCTGGGCAGAAAAAGCTTTTAAGGGAGGAATCTTTTCTTCCTTTTGCTTCTGATGACTCTCATTTCATCCACCCTTTTCCACTGTTTGTTGTTGTAGCACCACTAACGAATGGCTTCTGATTGAGGGAGGATTTTGTTCAAGGTATAGTTAACTTGAAGGTTCATTGTCCTAGCATGAAGTCATGTAATCCCCTCCCTAGGCTTGAAGTCTCCCTACTTGACATTTTACCAAGAATTCCTTCTGAGTCGGTTCCACCATTGAATCAGAGTGGCAGTCAAGATGTTCTTCCTTATTTGACCACGGCGTGTCTTGAATTATAAGTCCTTTCCTTTCTGGCTGTATTCTTTGTGATGACGCTTCTGTCTGGGATACTTAGTAAGGAGGAAAACCAGAATTTGAAAAGAGAAAATCATGGTTAAGTTGTGGAAATTTTTACACCTGAGTCCTGGGAGAGACATAAACTAAAATGAATCCAGGTGTGGCTCATCTCTTTGGGGAGAAAGGGAGTGTTTTGGGGAGACAAAAATAGTGTTTTGGAGGGACAAAACACTGTTTTTCTAGTTTGATCTGTTCTGATTGGAAACGATCACCATGGAAGCCAAATTACTCCTTATGTGTTATATACTCTGTGCTAGGTTCAGTACGCAGCCTTACTCTTTTGTGTTGTTTATAATCTTACATCAAGGAGTTGCATTTTCCTCATTTTACTTTGAGGGAACTGAATTAGGATAGGATAAGTAGCTTGTCTAAGATCGTTCTTTTTGTAAGTGGCAGAGCTGGAAATCAGCTGTCAGATTCTTGTAGACCATGCCTTTTGGTCACAGGACATGGACTCTTCACATACCATGGTGACTGTCACCAGTGGTGACAAAAGTGGGAGTCAGATAAGTTTAAGACCATTGTTTTCTTGTTCATTCTGATGAAAAATTTAATTTGGCTGTATCCTGTTAGTAAATCTGTATGTACTTCTCTTTTCAGTTTACTTCAACAAACATGTTGTTGAGTGCTAATGGTGTGCTAACGTATAAAAGAACATTCTTTATAGAGCTTATGATGTAGTAGAGGAGACTAAAAAAGAGTTGCAAAGCGCTCAGGTTCCTGTGGTAGTAGAGTTATGGGCAGAGAGGGATGATGAGTAGAGGGACAGGAGGGGCTCCCAGAGGAGGCAATATTGAGCTGAGTCTTGCTGGATGTAGAGGAGCTTGCCTTACTGTAGCATTGGGTGGAGGAGAAGGTGACCAGGTTATGAGCAATGATGATAACCTTTGAGGAACTCAAAGTAGTCAGGTGTGATTAGTGTATAGTGGATATGCCAGATGGAGTTTTGACAAGAGGGTCAAAATCTTTATAACATACTAAGAAGTTTGAGCTTCTGTCTGTGGGAGATGGGAGATACCAAAGGGTTCCCCAAGATCTAAAGAACACCAACTTCTTATAGGTAGCATCCTCACATAATGTATCGTCCACACTGAGATGCTTTGGGGAGTGAAAACAGGCACTAACCGTCGGGACTCTGGGATGACAGGCGTAAATCCAGTCTGTTTAGGGCAACCGAGGATGTATGGTCACCCTCCTCCAAAACTCTGCTATTTGTTCTCTTTTTATTTTAGAGCCGGGGTTTCACCATGTTACCCAGGCTGGCCTTGAACTCCTGAGCTCAAGTGATCCGCCCACCTCAGCCTCCCAAAGTGTTGATATTACAGGCGTGAGCCACCATGCCCAGCCAATAGTTTTTTCTATGTTCCCTTTGAGCTTTTCAAATGCTGCTCTCAACATTGGACTTGTATTACTGTGTATAATTGGTAAAGCTTTTTAAAATTAATTAATTTTTTTAAGGCTGGCGTCTTTCCAGATTTAGAATTTTTAGAACTTGAAAGGATCCCTAAAATTATATCATCCAAATCCCTCATCTTACAAATGAAGAGACTGAGGCCCCCAAGTTAATTGAAAATTTCAGGTCTTAGCTCATGATCCAAGCCAGAATCCAGGTTTCCTGACTTCCACTGAGGTACTGTTTTTATTGCCTCTGCCTTGTTCAGTCCCATCCATACTTTCCATCATCTTCTTTTTTGGGAACATCAGCATGTATTTATGTGGCTAGCCAGGATTAGGTGTAAACATTGTGGTTGTGAAGGTGACTGGTTCTCACAGAAAGAGTTTCCTTGAATAGGTCTTCTTATAACCAATTGGTAATCTCCCTCCCTAATGAAACCTTGAAAAAAGTCATCTGAAACTGAATTGCTTGTACATTATTAGCATCAGATGTGGTAGCTTTTCACATATATTAACATCCTGTTAGGTTTCTTGACAACAGCATTGTATTACTATTTTTTATTCCACTTGGTTTTTATATGAAGTTTGTGCGTGCGGTCTCTCTCTCTTTCTCTCTCTCTCTCTCTCTCTCTCTCTCTCTCTCTGTGTGTGTGTGTTCACTGAGGCAGGGCACCTCTGGAATCTACTCTTCACTCTGACATGAACTCTCTGGGTGATTCTGGGCAATTTACTTTCCCTGAGTGTTAATTTTTCTGTAGGATGAAGTTGACCAATTTGATTTCCAAGATTACTTAGGATTCTTTTTATTCTATAAATAAAATTGTAAGGACAGTAACTACTGTGGATCAACCATATAGGGCTTTCTAGAGGAAAACTTGAAATGGGATTGGGACAAAAATAAGGGACTATGATTCTTCTTTGTCTAAACGGTGCATCCCACCTTCTTTTTATTTTTCAAGGCTAGTCGAGTAGAACAGTGGGAATGGAGAAAGAACAAAGAGATCTGTAATTGGTTATGATCAATTAGTTGTGCACCTCCCTGCACTGGGTCCAGCCATTACCTTCTCTAATAATAAGCTTTTAGATGCCCTATCCCCCATTAAAAGGAGTGGCGAGTGTATAAAGGATCATCTCAAAGAGATGAATTTGGGGACTTTACTTTCCTGTGGAGAACCATGTGGCAGGAAGAGAAGACTTCCCAATTGGTCCTGTTGGTAGGGGCAAGGAGTGGATACAGAGTCTCTTATTTCCTGGCCACAGGTGACCAGCTACACATTCTGTTACTCTGAAGAGAAATTAAAGCTTCCCCAAGTCTCCTGAGGTCCCAGTGGCATCCCTGTGAAGGCCTCTTTGAGGAAGAACCTGAGAGAATATTCATGAGAGCCTCGATTGTTTGGCCCCGCCAGTAGGCTGCTTGGCACCAGGGGTGGTGGCCAGGAGAGAGTCCTTGCAAAAGTCCCACAGTGCTTCCCAGACCCCACACCCTGGGCTTGGGTCAAAATAGAAAACAACTTTCAAACACCAGCTCTTTATACCCTTTTGTTGCCCATCTCCATTCAAATATTTTTTCTCAGAAGAAACATTTAAACAGAAACAGAAACCAAAAATACCACATGAACCTAACAGAGTTTCTTTTGAAATGCGGACAGAGGAACCAGAATATGAAGCTTTTATTTTAGCTCTGTCAAGAGTGATTCAGGTCTTGTCTGGCTGAGACTCTTGTTCATCCAAATATGAATATTGGAAATTCATTTACTTTTCCTGGCCGTAGTAGGTAATAAATGATGCAAATATTCGTTAAATGAATTGTGGTGACCAATGCGAATCACTGTTGCCTACGGGCTGAGAGTTTAGATTTGGAGTAAGATAGGCCAGAGTTTGAAGTTCAAATCCTGGCTCTTTGCTTATGAATTCCATAATCCTGAATAACTGACTTAACCTCTCTGAGGCTTAGTTTCAGAATTAATAAAGTAAGAATTATAGGCCCTTTCTCAAGTGGTTGTGAGCATTAGATGAACAGTTTTATGTAAAGCACATATATGTGGCTTACAGAAAACACTTAATGGTAGCAAGTATTATGATTACTCTTAGGTTCTGTCCTCATGAGCACTCCCCTCCTTTCTCTTTCTTTTGATACATCCACATCCATTCACATCTACCTACACATGAGGTCTATGTATGATTTGATGTTTGAGATGATGCTTCATTTCTATGACATAGTATGAAGTTACTATTGTGTTCTAGCAGCTATTGGCTTGAATCATACCCTGTAAATTTTCATCTCAAATGGATGGCCTTTGCTTTTACTGCAGCTTTGCCTATGCCCTACTTGTTGAGCCTCAGGCATATTTATGAAAAATCCTATTAGCATCCCGGGAAATGCCAATAATTTTGACCTGCTAACTCCCCAGAGAAGGTTAAATGGTGTTGACTATTAAAATGAACTTTGGAATGGAATAGGGCACTTTGTTAATATCTGTAAGAAAGTCATGAACTCCCTCAGATGGATCTGCAGTACCAAGACACAGCTGAAAGCTGAGGCATCATCTAGGGCCAGTGGTCTCTAAACGTTTTGGCCTCAGGGATCAGTTTCATGGAAGACAATTTTTCCACAGATGGATCGGAGGAGAGGGGATGGTTTCTGGATGAAAATGTTCCACCTCAGATCATCAGGCATTAGACTCTCATAAGAAGCTTGCAACCTAGATCCCATGGATGTGCAATTCACAACAGGATTCATACTTCTATGAGAATCTAATGCCACCACTGATCTGACAGGAGGCAGAGCTCAAGCAGTAATGCTTGCTCATCTGCTGTTCACCTCCTGCTATGCAGCCTGATTCCTAACAGGCCACGGACTGCTACAGGTCCATGGCCTGGGGGTTTGGAACCCCTGATCTAGGGTACCATTCTGTTTCCTTTGGATCAGCAGTGAAGGACCATGTCTGGCATGTATGGAAGAAATGGCAAATGTTTGGGGTCATGAGACCTGATTGCTATTCTCTAACCAGTCCTAACTTCACAGTGTGACCATTTATGAATCCTTTAGGATTCGTCATTATTTACTTAGGAAGAAAATGATATTTATTAATAACTCCTAATCTCTCACTGCTGCCTGATGAATCACTGTGGAGAATCATCATAGCTGTTCCATGATACCAGGGCATTATCTTACTTCCCTGCACATAGAACAGGGCCTGACACTCGATTTTTTTTGTTTTGTTTTGTTTTGTTTTGTTTTTTTGAGACAGCATCTCACTCTGTTGCCCAGGCTGGAGTGCAATGGCACAATCTTGGCTCACTGCAACCTTTACCTCCCAGGTTCAAGCAATTCTCCTGCCTCAGCCTTCCAAGTAGCTGGGATTACAGGTACCTGCCACCACACCAGGCTAATTTTTTGTATCTTTAGTAGAGACAGGGTTTTACTGTGATTGGCCAGGCTGGTCTTGAACTCATGACCTCACGTGATCCACCCATTTCAGCTTCCCAAAGTGCTGGGATTATAGGCATGAGCCACCATGCCTGGCCAATATTTGTTGAATGACTACATGAAATATACCTCTTGTTCCGGATTGGGAGTTTTATAGATTGCCTAGTTAAAATAGTAACATACAGGTAGCCTAAAACTCAATGTGATTTAATAATGGGTCCCATTCAAAGGGATATTTGCCATAAGATTGTTATAATGAAGGAGCTATAACTCCCGCCTCTCAGGACTTTAAGGCTAAGTTTCAGTGCAAGCTTGTTAATAATAGTTTATTTTGTCCATAAACATGCATTGAAATCTTCTAGACTTTCTGTTAATGAGTATGGCTGCAAAGATCAACAAAAATATGTAACCTGCTTTCAAGAAGCTCTCATTATAGTAGATAATGACAGATAATTTAAATAAGTGCAATATAATATGGTAAATACAACATAATATGATAAAATAGGCAAAGTGCTATGCGAATGCTGTATTCTCACCAGGCAATGTCTGGAAAAGACTTCAAGATGAAATTGACATTGGAATTTCATCTCAGATGATGTATAGAAGTTTTCCAGGTGAGCCTAGGCCAAGAAATTATTTCTTTTTTTTTCTTTTTTGAGGTTTCAGAATGTCTTCAGGTGATTTTTATTATTGCTATAGCAGTTGAATTCATAGGCAGCTGTTTCATCTGGAAATATATAGTTCTATTTTCAGAGGTTTACAGTCTTTGCAACTTGAAGCATCATTTCTAATTCCATGATATAGATTGAAAAACTGAGAATGAACATGGGATGCACACACATGAATTGCCAAATTTAGCCAATAAATATAATTGCATGGGATATACTTATGCTAAAAAAAAAAACCCAATAATTTCTTTTTATCTGAAATTACATTTTAACTGAGTACCTTGTATTTTATCTGGCAAGTGTAACACACACACACACACACACACACACACACAGACACAAACACTATTGGCTATTGTCTGGGAAATATAGCATTTTAGATGGCAATCAATTCTATATTACACGGATTTTCTTTGTCTTATAGGCTTCCACATTATCCTGGAGTTCGATTTAACCACACAAGAAGTTTCACTTAATTACTATTTTGGCATTTTATTTTGAGTTGCCTTGAAATAAAGGATTGTATTCAGTTTATAGAATCTTGTATTTGTTTCTCAGAAATCATGCTTGCTTATGAACAAGTAATGCTGTATACTTCTATGTCAAAATTGAATTTTTCTCTTCTGTTACATAGTCGTTGTCATGTTCTTTAAAAAAAGCATTTTAATGAAATTTGTTTTTCTCACATAATTTTTTTCTTCTGTTGGTACCTTTGATATTTTTTTCTTTGAGATCTAACTAGAGCCTGTGCCTCTGAGAAGCTACTTTTTATTCGTGTATTTTAGCGAAGATGATAGTGTCTAGACTGAATGTGGTCATGGCTTTACTTAAACCCTGGTAGGGCTCCTGCACCCATAGAGGAGTTATTATAATGATCCAAAGCAAATATGAAGTTCTAGTAGGGTGACACAGCAATAACAGGGTCTTTTTGAAGAAATGGGATTTAATCTGGCATTGGGAGACTGGAAATTCATGGCTTCACTTATTTATCCTGCCCAAGTAGACTTTTGTTGACACAAAGAACACTGCATTTTAAATTGGGTTTTCCATGAGTTCATTCTAAACAGGTATTTCTGTGCTCCAGAAAGCTTCTCATATTTATATTGCAGGCATGAACTCATTCACTCAAGTTATTTTCCTTTCTCTTGGGAGAGAGAAGATAGCCACTTAAAAGCCGAGCCTTAAAGAACATGCAGAAAAGATGGATGAAGTGAATAGTCAAGAAGCTTTTGCTGTAGCCAACAAGTGATTCACCATTTTATGCTGAAGGGACTGGGTTTGCTAACCTTGCCAAGCATGTGGTACTCCTTTGTATATTGGTCCAGTCCGAGAGGAAAGGCCAAGCTATAAATTGAGAAGCTGGAATCAGTGAGTTTCTGAACTAAGGCAAAAGAGGCTGTATTTAGACATTCTTTAAAAAGTGTGTGTGTGTGTGTGTGTGTGTGTGTGTGTGTGTGTATAAAATGATCAGATGGTAGAGATTAGAGCACTGGCTTTGTTTACTTTGGCAAATTATAATGTTTTAGAGGAAAAGCGAAGATGCTTTAATTAAAAACACTATTTCTGCGGCACCATATGTGTGTTCTAGAGTTACTAGTACATGCGAACTCCTTAGAGTGGAAAAGAATGCTATAGAAACAAAATTTGAGTAGCTATAACTGTAGTTTGTTATATAGTGAGACAGTAAGATTAATGTAATTCCTTAGTGGAATTTCTTAATGCTTTAGTTCAGTCTAAATTAGTACTAATACTTTTAAAGCAAGAAATCAGTCTGAAAGCATTTGTAAATTTAAAAAGCATTAAAATTAGAAGCAGAAACAAAAAAATACATTCACTTCCATATATTGCTCTATCTATAACTATTTACTACCATTAAATTATAAAATATTACATGTTCAATTTACTGTCCTTCTACAGTTACTGATTTATAACTTTACTACTAATAGATGCAGCTTTATTACTAGGAAGCTTATTGAGATCATGGGACATTTTGACCCATTGTTTTGATTAGACATTGAGGACATTTTTGTACTATCTTTACAAATATGGATATTTAAATCAGAATTACAGTAACATTGAGTTTTATTGAGAAGACATTTCTGGAGTATATATTATTAATTCACTTTAATCCCTTCAACATATAGCACAGTGGAAATATTTCTAGTTTGCTACAGTTTTCAGATTTAACTAAAATGTTCATAAGAATAAAATCTTTGTGTATAAATTACACAATAAAGGCTTAACTTATTGATTAGTTTTTTAACATATCAAATTGCAGTAACTAAAGCATCTACTATTGTGAGTTATTTTTCCTCTCATGTTTACTTTTCCTGGGCCTTATTTTACAGCTAAACTTTATAAAAAAGGTTTGATTCATTTGTGAAGTTCTAATATGTAATACACTTTATTGTGTGCAGTTTGGCTGTTTTCAATTTTTCCTACTTTTCTTAACTTTTCCTCGGTCAATATTTTTAGTTTTGAGAGTTAATTAAAAAAATACAGTGATAATAATAATGGTTAACATTTGAGTGCTTACTAATCATCAGGACTCATCAAGTCATACTTTTTCCCAAACTGAGTATAATTTTGAGTACAAATCTTAATCTTTCTGAATTTCAGCCCCTTCATCTACCAAATACAGAAAATATATTTTTGTGAGGATCATATTGGATAATGAATGTGAAAGCTCTTTTTATAGGAAGTGCCACACAAATGTAAGCTATGAATGTTTTTGCAGCTGCTGCTTATAGAGCAGTGACCCAAATTAAAAAAAAAAAAAAAAAAAACGTGGAATGCTAAGTAAGAAATGTGATGTAGTGTGGTTGCAAAGGCATTAGCTGTATTCTAATTTCAGATTTGCCACTTACTAGTTGAGATGACATTGTACAATCCACTTAACCTTAACGACGACTTCTTTATCTGTACAATAAAGGATTCACTGCATCAGTGTTTCTCCAGGTGGTCTCAGGACCACCTTGCATTGGAGTCACCTGGGATGCTTGTTAAACAGGCTGATTTTTGGGCCTGAGCCTAGACTATTGAAGCAGAATCTTTGTGTTGGCACTCAGGCATCAGTACTTACGTCACACAAACCTCGACAATGACAGTGCGAGGCGTTGCTGGCTTTGGTTTAAATTACATGGCATTCAGCCTGTCCTTGTTCAATGTTAAAGCCCTTTTCACCTTTTCCACTGAAATGGATACATTTTTGATACTGTGAGTATCTGTGATTGCCCCAGGCATGTGAGTTTGCACACCTGCTTTATAGGGGAGAGGATCAGATGGGAAAAGGAAAGGAAGGGAGAGTTAGGCACAAAAAAAACACAAAATCACTAGTACAAAATTCTTGGTTCTTGAAGAGCTATCAAAGAAAATCGATTCTTTCACACTAAATAGATTTTCCTCTCAAAATATTTGAAACATTCACACTAATTAGTTATATCACCCTAGGAAATTTTGTCACCTGTAAATTAATGTCTGAAAATCACCCAATCTACTAAAAGGTATCTTGAGAAATTATGGGATATCTAAGAATGTTTCGAGTAGGCTTATGGTTTTATATTATTCTGAGAATAAACCATTTGTATCCCCCAAGAGCGGGGGTGGAGCAACAATGTTTGTTTATTTTTGCATTAACCTAATACAGTTGTATGTGTCTGCATGGAAACTTTTGTAGAAAAAGCATCAATCAATCATTTGCTTGTTCATAGGCTTTAATTTCTTCCTGAGTCAGCGTCGTATAATCTGAAGAGCTTGGGAGTTGGACTCACATGTCCTTGTGTGCAAAAACCCAGTTCTGCTGACATATTAACTGTGTGACCTGGAGCAGTATATTTGACCTTTCTATAGAACTTCTATTTCCATCTGTAACTGGGGAGAGCACTCTCCCCCAAATGGGAGGTTGTTGAGTAAATTAGATTTGTTCAAGTGCTTAGCGTGCTGCCTGGCACATGTTGCAGTGAATGTGATGTTCTCATGCCTTCCCTATGGCTCAAATACATGAAAGGGCCACCTGTGGCCTGCTGTGATTAGTGGTTGGAGCTACCTTCCCAGAATGGTTATTCCTTGAAGTTATCTAGCTTCTTTTGTAGGCCTGTGTAATGATGGTAAGCGTGTTCCCATTATCTGCTGGTACAAGGTGAACTGAAGGTTCTATATGGGGATTCCATTCATTGGTTTGTATATTTATCTGTAAATTCATCCTTTAATCATTCATTCAGTTAATGAACCTAGAATCTCAGCAGGATTCTGTAGACTGTCATCTATCAGGATTATGAAATGATCAGGACTGTGATGTTCATAGAGTCTTCCAAAGCCAGGCTTGAATTGTCTATATGGTAGCAATGATAAATGATTTTCCAGCATATTATTTATATATCATATATATATATGGTATATAAAATTAAATATATATTATGTCATGTGTCATATATCTATATCTATCCAAAATCTTGAGAAAAAACTATATTTTTGTGTGCCATCCACTGAGCCTGTTTGTCTCCTTGGGTGCCATAAAGAGCACTGCAACTATATACAAACCAATTCAGCTTGGGTGGCGTATTGCCTATTGTGTAATGGGAAAACAAATAGCAAAATGTATAATCCCTCTTCACTTACAAATATGACTAAAATACAGGGAGAATAGGAGTCAGATTCATGGCAGATGTAATTATGAAGCAAATATGGCCATGACATGCTACTGTCTACAGTCTGGTAGGAAGGATGCCACATATACATAGATAACTATTGAGAAGGCAACAGGGGACAAAAGTACCATTAAAGAAGTACAAATAAAGCCGTGTGAAAATTGAGACTATCTTGTTGGTAGTAAAATCAGGAAAGCTTTCTATAAATGAATTTTATGACACGGGTGTTAACGTGTAGGTGATGTTTAGGGAATGAAGTATTACATTTACCTTGTTAAGTACTGAATCTTATTTTAATCACATTTCCTCTTATTATTTTTTAAGAGATAGTATACTGCTTTGTTGCTCAGGCTAGAGTTGAACTTATGGCCTTTAGTGATCCTACTGCCTCAGCCTCCTGAATAGCTAGAACTACAGGTGCATGCCACCACACCCAGCTTACTCTTTTTTTGATTAGCAAACTAATGCATATTCATTGAGGAAAAAAATCATTTAGAATTTTACCTTTCATAGTTAACCAAAATATTAAATTCAATATACTGTTTCTTTCTAGTCCTTTGCTAATTAATAGCTTACAATTCAATTCATACAATACATACAATTTCATAGATTCTTTAAAAGATTGTCTTGAGCATTTTATTATGCCATTAAGTAACCTCTGAAAGTGTGATTTTTCTACTCAAAGTTCAGTACATTCATATGTTTAAAATATATAATCATTGGACATTTAAGTTTTCTTTTTTTTTTTTTTGCTATTATAACATTAGTGTAAATATCTCTTATGATTCCTTCCTCACAGAGTAATGAATCTTAGGGACTTATTGTTAAATGTTCTTTGGAAAGTTTGTGCGAATTTATACTCTTACCACAAGGGGATTGGGAGTATTTTGTCACATTCATGCCAGTATTGGATTTTTTAAAATGGCACTATGTTACAACCATGTTATTTTTATTCATGATTATAAACATTAGCAAACCTAGAAAAGAGACGGAAACTTTTTAAGGATTTAGAAACTTAGAATAAACAAAAATAGGAATGCATTTGGCTACATATAAATATATGTACTCCTTTGAAGTACTTTGTTCCATGTGAAAATCTAGTGTATATTTACTTCTTTAGAAACCTAAAGACTTAACAGCTGAACAGTACAGCATGGTGATTAACAGTGTTACTTTTGAAGTCCCAACTTCCTGGATTCTAATCCTGACACTACTGCATACCAGCAGAGTCCACTTGAGCAATGTATCCAATTGCTGCAAGCTTCAGTTTCCTTGTCTGTTAAATGAGAGATAAAGAAGAAACAGTAAAACCTCAAAGGTTAAGTAAGATTATTACACAGATGTTTCTTGACTTACAGTGGGGTTACATCTTGATACACCCATCATAAATTGAAAATATTATAAGTCAAAAATGCACTTAATACACTTAACTCTGAACACCATCACTTAGCCTAGCCTACCTTAAACATGCTCAGAACATTGACATTAGCCTAGAGTTCTGCAAAATCATCTAACACAAAGCCTGTTGTGTAATAAAGCCTTGAATATCTCATTGATTTATTGAATACTGAAATGAAAGTGAAAAACAGAATGATTGTATGGGTTCCCGAAAGTACAGTTTCTACGGAATGCGTGTATCACTTTCACACTGTTGTAAGGTCAAACCATTTTAAGTCAGGGACCGTCTATATAAGATGTCAAGTATATAAGTACTTGGTAGGTACTGTTATAAAATACATGATACATAGCTTATTTTCTTCAGATTATCATATTATCATGCTGAAACCTAAAGTCCCTGAGTTTTGTGGCAGACCTTTATTATGTCTTGAGCAGGGCCAGGCTACAAGGGTAAGGGCCCATCTTGTTTCTGGGACTCAGTGGGGCAAGTTTCCCTTGTGTTGAGTGGTGCGGCCATGTCAAAGTATCCTAGAAAATCTTGAAAACAGATATGCAACTCACTTCTGAGATCCTTTATGTTTCTATCTTCCCTAGATAACTTATAATCACTAAGTAATGTTCCCACGACTTCTCAGTTCAGTGCTCATACTGTCTCAGGTTTTTTACAGTGCCCCAAAGCTAAAAGAAATACCTAACAGTTTCATTTATTAAATCACTTACTTCAACTTAGTAAGTATATAAATTAGTAGTCATTTTGTAAAACAGAACCATATAAATAGAATTATTTTTATCTAACTCTTAATATTTACTGAGGGATGTATGCACCTGTTGGGCACTGCACAACTTCTCAAAACTTGAATCTAGATTGGAAACCACCATCTTTATTTTCTGTTCCACACTGAGCTTTATGTTTACACTTCATTTTTATTATAGCAGATATTCTATTGCAAAGACATGATGTCATTGAAAGGAATGTAATGCCATCTAATGTTGAAGCGCTGAACTACTTCATGCTAGTAGTTCAGAGGGTGTCTGACAGATGCTGTTGAGTGTTAGTTGCGCTCAAGTTAAAAATATCTAGTAGTGTTCCTCTGAATTCACTGTGGCACCTCAAGGTGCCTTGGGGCACAGTTTGGGAACCAAAGCCCTACTGCATTTCTGGTTTCTGGCTTTACTTCAGTTTTGTTTTCTTTTGTCTCACTGACTCTTGTTCTTCCCCAGTTCCTACTTTTATTTCTTGGTCCTAGCTCTCTGGTTACTTTCTCTGTTGCTCAGGGCTGTTCTCTGCATAGTCACCATCAAGCAGCAGCAGCTTCTGCAGCTTCTGACCTTTGCAGACCTAGATGCAGCCCTGTAGGCTCTGATGTGGTTTGGAAGCTGGCTGTAGGTCAGTTGATGTGTTCTAAATTCTACAGGACTTCTTCAGTTCACAACTCCAGGGAGCATTACGTCCATCATAACCTGCCCTAACGACAGTGCCTTTCATGTGGCTGGCCATTAGGTTCTGTGTGTGGCGGTCTCCCTGCAATGTGGGTGGGCTTGTCCTCCACATCAGGTCTCCTAGCTCACTAGGAACACTCCCTGCTTTATAACAACAAAGACTACCTGTATGCCGAGACCACATCTCATCGCTCCTTTTCTTGGAATATCGGCCCAGAAAATGTATTTCAAATAG
Organism: Sapajus apella; assembly: GCF_009761245.1. NCBI lineage: Eukaryota > Metazoa > Chordata > Mammalia > Primates > Cebidae > Sapajus > Sapajus apella. The sequence continues at coordinate 17,083,461 of NW_022436986.1, read as the reverse complement.
TGGAGTGGTTAATTGTGGACTCTGGTTTAATCTGCTTAATTTTTTTTTTAATCACAGGTTTATCACTTTTAACTTCCTGAAACTGCAGATTCCTCTTCTGTAAAATAGAGATAATTGATTTTCCTTCATGTGAGAATCAGATGAGAAGTTATGTGATGCTCCTTAGATCACAGCTCACTGCAGCCTCAACCTCCTGGGCTCAAGCCATCCTCCCACCTCAGCCTGTCTGTTTCTTGTTTTGCTTTTATTTATTTATTTTTTGACAGGGTTTTGCTCTGTCACACAGGCTGGAGTGCCTTAGTGATCATAGCTCACTGCAGCCTCAAACTCCTGGCTCAAGGGATTCTCCCACTTTACCCTCCTGAGCAGCTAGGACTATAGGCAAGTGCCACCACGTCTGGGTAATTAAAATTTTTGTTGTTGTTGTTGAGATAGGGTCCCATTATGTTCCCTAGGCTGGTCCAGGACTCCTGGCCTCAAGCATTCCTCCCACCTCAGTCTCCCAAAGTACTGAGAATATAGACATCGGTCACTGTCCCTGGCCATATTTGGTTTATGTATACTACAATACTGTATCTTTGTAGATGTACGATCTGTGATGATTTTTACAAAATTATAGTTATGATAGTTCAGATAGTGTTTTACGTATTTTAGACATGATAAAACAGACTCAGAGAGATTATGTGAATTGCTGAAGGAAATTCAGTATTTGATAGACCCCTTACCCTAACCTAGGATTGTAGTTCCAGTGCTGGTGCTCATTACTTGCTATTTTGCTGACTTTAGTATTTCAAAAGCTACAAACAAAAGAAGAAGAAAAGAAAAAAAAAGGAAAAGAAGATAGCTATTCTCTGATTTTTTTTAAACAATGAAAATTTGCTATTTCTGTGTGTTAGTATAGGTAAGTACTAGAATGGTTTTAATTAGTGCATAAAAACCACAACAGTTGAAAAAAATTGCCAATGCTTTCTCATTAGAAATAATTAGATAAATTGCGTATCAACTTTACTTGAACTATGCATCCAAAGCATTGTATTCATCACTCAGAAAAGTATAATACAAGCATTGGTAAGTTTGATTTCCAATTGATAGAAAAATGCTTCAGAAAAAGAGTCAAATTTTCTCTTCCCCTCATTCTCCACTTTTCCAAATGTTCAGATACCTAATACCCATGCTAGAGCTGTTGCTGCCTAACCACCTTCTGGGCACAGTGGCATGGAAATACATCATCAGGGTTTAATTTTGTACAGAGCAGAGAGAACATGCTTATTATGGAATCAAGTCTCAGCTGAATAGCCTGGCCTTAGGCTGTGTTTTGATCTCAGTGTTAAAATGGAAATGAAACATTGCCTCCTCCTTTGAGGTCTATACAAAGTTTGCTGATTCTGTGCTTGTTCGGTGATTTTCATGCCCAAGTAGGTGAAGGGAGAATAACTACGTACATAGAAATGCAGCTTTGAGGCTGAAGGCATTGACGTGTGTGTGCTGAGTCACTATGACAATCTAAAGAGGACTCTGTTGGCCAATTAGAACATTGTGGAAGTTACAGGCTGTCTGGGTTAAACATTTTCTGGTTTATTGGAGGCAGATTTCTTTGGGCAAGCAAGCATTGAAACCCCCACAATGATATCATATGATGGTTCTCCAGCAAAGCATTTTGGATATGGTGACAGCTGCTTTAGTTTAAGTATCTGGAACATCTAATGTGGGAGAACTTGGCTAAGTGATGTGAGAAGTAAAGAGAGGAGGCTGAAGTTTCCATGACACTTTTTTTTTTTCTGTTTAGTTGATTAAAAGGCAATTCCCATGCAAATTGTCTCCGTCTATTCATTTTCTGTGCGACATAACAAATTGTCACAAACTTGGTGGTTTAAAACACACCCATGAATTATCTCTCCATTTTGTAGGTTAGAAGTCCAGGCAGCTTACGTGGGTTCTGTGCTCAGGGTCTCACAAGCTCAGTTCGGTTGCATTCTCATGTAGAGACCCGGCTAGGGACGGATCTGCTTCCAAGTTCTTTAGGTTGCTGGTAGAATTCATTTCCTTGTGGCTGTAGAATTCATGGCAACTTGTGTCTTCAAGGCCAGCAATAGAGAGAGAGGAAAAAAAAAAAAATCTCTACTTCTTCCAGTCTCTGGCCTCTGTGAGAGCTCACTGAAATAAGTCCAGCTGACCCAGGATAATCTCCCTCTTGATCAATTTATTGTCAATTTAATTACATCTGCAGAACTCCTTGACTTTTGCTATTTAACAGAACCTAATCAAGGGAGTGGCATCCTATAACCATTGCCATATTCTATGGTTAGACTGGAGTTACAGGTTCTGCTCATACACCGGGGAGAGGGTACTACACAAGAGTGTGACTCATTTTGGGGCATCCTAGGGTGTGTTCGCCAGAGATGTACCATTTTGAGTACAGATGGAAAAAAAATTAGCTTTTTAAAAATGCTGTTTTAAAGGAATTGATGTTATTAGGTTGAAGACTAAAGAATGGAATATTATGTATTTAAATGTATGCTTATTTTTTTAAAAAGTTGTGCCAGGAATATTAGTCGTCTCTTAAAGAATGTATCCTCTAGCACTTCATTTTTCAATTTTCCTCTTTAAATTTTTGCTACAGAGACATTAGTCTTCTTTGAGTCTCAGATCTCTTTACCTATTCCTTCACTTTCACCTCCTTCATCCCTTCTGTTTGTTTTTGAAATGACACATTTCTAACCTGACAGTTCCTTCTGTCCACTCACCTCAAGGATGGCTAGAAGTCTCATACCCAGACCACTTACTTCCTGAACACAGTGACATGGAAACACGTAATCATGATGTAATTATATCCCTACAGATAAGCCAGCAGCTTTGTTGGGTTCAGGTTATAATCTGAGTGTCTGCAGAATGGCCTGTGGGTGAAAGACCTTAGATTGTTTCCATCTCACTGTTAAAACATAAAAATTTATTTTCTTTTTGGTATAGGAAACATGCTGATTTTATACCTGTTGGGTAGTTTTTCTGTCCAATAGGAGTATTGCTTAAATAATCTTACAGAGGTGTGCAGAGTATGTGCCTGTTTATTTGTACTTAATGTTTTATTAAAAAGAGGATTTGGGTGGGTGCAGTGGCTCACGCCCATAATCAGCACTTTGGGAAGCCAAAGTGGATGAATTGCTTGAGTTCAGGAGTTCGAGACCAGCCCGGATGACATGGAAAAACCCTATCTCTGCAAAAACAAAACCAAAAACAAAAACAAAAGTTAGGCGGTTGTGGAGGTACATGCCTGTTGTCCCAGCTACTTGGAAGGCTGAGTTGGAAGCATAGCCTGAGCCCTGGAGATGGAGGCTACAGTGAGCCACGATTGTGCCACTGTACTACAGCCTGGGTGGCAGAGCGAGATGCTGTCTCAAAACAAAGTATTTAAGAGAGCTTAAAAACATGCATTCAGTTCAGAGGACAAAGTTGAGTCAAAAATAAGCAGAAAAAAAAAAAAGGGAAAGAGAAAAAGAAATCTAAGAAACTGACATGGAGTCAGGTAAAGACGTATTTTCTAGCAGTTAATGCAGATGTAAAACACAATAAGGTTCATGATTTGGTGCCCATAAAGTAAAACCAGAAGAAATAACTCTTCTAAGTACTGAGTCCAAAGGGGCATTTCTCATGTGGGCATTGCTGTGTGATGGATGCCTCAGCTATGATGTGATGTTCTGGACAGCTTTACATTCTTTATGGCACACAGTACCATGTCCCATAAAGTTGTGCCATAAAAAATATAGCCCAATCATGTGGCTTTCTAATATGTTGGTTGGCTCTCTCAAGAATCAGGTTTAGCGTAGTGTTTCTTAGTCCTATTAAAAACTTATTGCCCTGCCCCCGAAAAGCTTAAGAACTTTTTTAAAAATTATTTTTGAGTTGGAGTTTCACTCTTGTTGCCCAGGCCGGAGTGCAATGGCGCGATCTCAGCTCACTGAAGTCTCCACCTCCTGGGTCCAAGTGATTCTCCTTCCTCAGTCTCCCAAGTAGTTGCAATTACAGGCATGCGCCACCATGCCTGGCCAATTTTTGTTTATATTTTTAGTAGAGGCGGAGTTTCACCATATTGGCCAGGCTGGTCTTGAACTCCTGACCTCAGGTGATCCACCTGCCTCAGCCTCCAAAAGTGCTGGGATTACAGGCGTGAGCCTCCATGCCCAGCCAAGAACATTTTAAAGTTTTGTTTTTCATACCTTAGCTTATATTTGAAAAGTTGTTTTATCTTCCAGCTACAAAGTTGTTATAATATTGACAGTGTACATACCTAGAACTAGTTATTTTGCTGTATCTGCCCTCAACAGCCTTAAAAAAAAAAAAAAGAATGTATTTTGGCCTATCCAAAATAATGGATTATATGCTTCTGCATGCATTTTAGGTTACAGTTATTTTTTCCAAGTTTTAAAAATATTATCTTTATTGGTAACATCTGGATATACCTTTTTTATAATTTCCAGTTAAAGTCAGTGGAGTTTTTTTGGGGGGAGTGCTTGGGAGTAATTAGCATTCTCTAGAGAAAATTGGGGAAAATTTAAAAAGACATCTGCCTCATTAGAAGACTGTTCCACCTCAGCTGCAAGAAAGAAGAGAAAAAAATAATCATGGCCAACCCAAGGGTCTCTGCATAATAATAATAATGGTCTTCCTAAGGAGGGTCTGAGTAATCCAGGCCACCTGGGTCTGAGTCATAAAACCTGCATGCAATACTTATTATTCACTACTTTATTTCTGACTATAAAAGCAAATAGTATCCTATGTCAATGTTTTAGAGTATACAGAATCATTTCAATAAGGATATAAAAGTGATTTTGAACTTCACCACCATTTTGACATACTTCCCTCCAGTGTGTTTTTTCTTGTGCCAATATTGCATTGTGGTGGAGCTAAGGCCTCTGGAAGCATCCAGATCTAGAGTAAGATCCCAGCTCCATCATTCTTAGCTGTATTGCCCAGAGAAGTTTCTTGACCTCTTTGAACCTCCATTTCCTCATTTGTAAAATAGAGACAGTCTTATCTCATAAGGTTATTGCCAAGGACTACATGAGAAAGTATATTCAATGAGCTTATTAGCACAGTGCAAATTATAGGACAGGCCTCAGTAGATACTAGCTATTGCATGCTTATATGTGTGTACACATCCATTTAAATGTGGATAGCAGTGTTACGTAATTGATATCATGCTCAAGTTTCTTTTGTCCTTTAAATTTAACATCTGTCTAACATTTTACCATAGGTTATATCATTCTATATTTACCTGTTTGATATTAGTCATTTATGTTGTTATTACCATGATTTTCAAATTTATAATTTGATAATTTATTATTGACAAACACTCAGGAGTAAGCAAGAGAGGTAAAAGAGGGCAAACTTGTTCAATTTTTCTTCTTAGGGAAGTCAGTGTCTTATTTTTGATGATAATAAATATGGAAAAATAGCTAAAATATGGATCTAAGGAATTTAAACCATTCATATCCATTTATGTCTTTGTAATTTCAGAAATTTATTCTAAGAAAAAATGTGTATATACAAATATATGATTGGTTATATGTGTATATACACATATGGACATATGTATGTATATACACATATACACATTTTGCATGAGATGTTCACAGGTGGGATTCCGGAGATGGAATTATAGACACTTTTTTTGTTGTATATTCTTGTTTTTTTTTTTTTTTTTAAGACACAGTCTTGCTCTGTCTCTCAGGCTGGAGTGCAATGGTATGATACCGGCTCGCTACAATCTCCGCCTCCTGGGTTCAAGCGTTTCTTCTGCTTCTTCTGCCTCAGCCTCCCAAATAGCTGGGATTATAGGCATATGCCCCACTCCCTGCTAAGTTTTATATTTTTAGTAGATACAGGGTTTCACTATGTTAGGCAGGCTGGTCTCCAGCTCCTGACCTCCAGTGATCTGCCTACCTCAGCCTCCCAAAGTGCTGGGATTACAGGCATGAGCCACCATGCCTGGCCTGTTATATATTTATGTTCAAATGTTCTGCAATGCATACTTGTTATTCTCATGATCATAAAATAGCAATAAATATTAATGTTTTTAAAGTGAACGAAAATAAAAACTATGAAATTATAAACATACTTTTGAGAATACAATTATACAGGGACTTTAAAAACCAAATTATCCTTAAGGACAATGTCTGCATCTTAAATCAATGACCTTAACTGCATGTGCATGCAGCTTGCACAAAGGGGCTCTCACTGTCATTCTGATTATTAAATTCTGTCTTTTTTTTTTTAAACTTTTGAGATCTGAGGCCGGGCGTAGTGGCTCATGCCTGTAATCCAAGCACTTTGGAGGTCAAGGTGGGCGGATCACCTGAGGTCGGGAGTTCAAGACCAGCTGGACCAACATGGTGAAACCCCGTCTTAAAAAAAAACAAAAAAACTTGTGAGATCTGTTTTATTAAGTTTCTATACAAGCCAAGTGGCTAGAACTAAGGATGTGTTTCATTTTGAGGATGAGAGTAGCAGTCAACTTAGCTTGAGAGCTAAAACATTCATTTTTAAGCAGGAGAGGTAAAACACAGAAGCATCATCTCAGCAAGCAAAATAAAGTAAATTTTTTTCCCTTGAGTCTTTAATAAAGAAAGGAAGTGAAAGAGATAAAAAGAAGTCTGTCTCTGCATACTGTAGTAGGCATCTTCCATGTCAGTATCAACATTCTGCCTCCCTTGAATAAGACTCAGTCTGGGAAAGAAGGAAAACCAAGAATTATTCTCACAACCAGAATTGTTCTAGAAATTTTGTAGAAACACATTGATTAAAGGCTGATATGGTTTGGCTGTGTCCCCACCCAAATATCACCTTGAATTGTAGCGCTTCTAATTCCCATGTGTTGTGGGAGGGACCTGGTGGGATATAATTGAATCACGGGGTGGGTCTTTCCCATGCCATTTTGGTGGTAGTGAATAAGTCTCACAAGATCTGATGGTTTGATAAGGGGAAACCCCTTTCACTTGGCTCTCATTCTCTCTCTTGCCTGCCACCATGTAAGATGTACCTTTTGCCTTCCACCATGATTGTGAGACCTCTCCAGCCACATGGAACAGTATGTCCATTAAACCTCTTTTTCTTTATAAATTACCCAGTCTCAGGTATGTCTTTATCAGCAGTATGAAAATGGACTAATACAAAGACATTTGCGTATGCAATAATAAAATGGTTTGAAAGTTAGGGAGACAGCTACATAAGACAAAGGGAAACAGAATTAGACAAAGGCAAGCAAATTTCTAAGTTCTAGGGCATGGAGCTTGCTTTCTCCTGGGAAGAGTTGTCTTTTGAGATGCTAGCATCCTTTGTGGATAGCAAACAAAGGAAAAAAGTGAAGAGGGAACTCCTTTTTGTCCCGGATCTCCTGCCAAAAGTAAAAGTTCGTGATGCTCGTCAAGCTTGGATGTGTCTTGTTAATACAGTCTGGTAATAGCCAATCTCTTGTGGAGAAATATAGCAGGTACTCAACTGAACTTCTTAGACATTCTTTCCACTTTGAGCGTGTAACCTTTCCTCTACATTATACAACATAGTCACTTTGATTCTACTCAACAATTTAAATGGATCCCTATTGCCTAATAAGGAAAGCTAAAATCTCTTACCCTAATGTTTTCATCCTTCCAAAATCACATTGCAGCCTGTCCTTCAGTCTTATTTTCCATAACTCCACTTCGTTTGCTTTGTTCCATTCAAAATGTGCTTTTTTTGTTTGTGGGAATATCTTAATTAGGCTTATCTGCTGGTCTACTCTGATTATTACATAGTTTTGTAATATCTAAAGCTAAAAATGGATATATGTACTTATTAAAATAGAGCTTGATACATGTGTGTATACATATATGTAAAAGTACCTTTCATCAGACTTTTGCGAAACCTTGATTTAGAGACTTTTAGAAAGAAATATGTGTGTATGTATATTATTATAGGTTGGTGCTGTTTTTAGTTTTTTTAGGTTAATGAACTTTTCTGATTTGACTGACTTGTAATAGTGGTAAATATTACCTTTTGGAAATCTGTACTTAATCTAACAGGGGCTCTAAAAGTCGGTACTTCTTATGCTGCATGATCTGGCAGAAAAATGTGTTTGGAGTCAGACAGTTCATTACCTGAGTTATATAAACAAGAGGCATCTACATAGATACATAGCTAAATTCCTAGATAGATGGCACCTGTTATATGCCAGATGGATTTCTAGGTCAGGGAATATAATGGAAGATCGGGATTTGAATTCAGACTTTAGTTTGAATGGAGCTTGAAAAGTCAGTTACTTTCAAGTTTAATTTCCTCCTCTGGGAAATAGCACAAATAGCACACACGACACTACTTCATAGGATGTGCTAAAGAGTAAATGCAAAGTGCCTGCCATGCAGTCCTGGCTTAATGCCTGTTAACCTCCTAACCTTGTTCCTATGACAGAACTTTCTGAGGTTGAAAATCTGATCTTCCCAGATTTGACCAGTTGCTCTGTTTAGTTGAGGTCAGCCCTTTTCTTATTTGGGACAGTCCCAAAAGAGGCAAGATTACCACCCTTTGAACTGAAAGGAGCCCTTCCCATCTGGAGGGTGAAGAAGGAAGAACAGAGTGTCCTGGCGATGTTTAGAAAGGAATCTGTAGTCCTTCTTCTTGGACACAGTTTGAGTAATGCAAAAACTGTGATATGGAGACACTGTCACCATCAAGAAGCTTATGGGCATATTTCAACAGTTGGTTCAAATTTAGACTATGCCAGCTTCTATAGTTGATGAAAGACTAAATATCCAAACACTATCTCCATTAATACAATTTCAATACTCCCAGAATGACGAATGTCTGAAAACGGGTTTTATTGTGAAAGGAGAAGCTCATTTGGTATTTCCTCTTCTCTCTTTGCTTTTAGAAGAAAAAAAAAAATGAGAAAACTCTGTAGTTAAGGTCTTTGCCCCTAATGATTCTTTTTTTTTAAACTGTCATGAAAAGATAAGAGTTTTTCTTTTTTAAAGTTTTGTATTCTATCCCTGGGTCAGGGATCAAATATTTGCATTTGTAAAGAAGTCAGAATTGTCTTTGAGGGGTGGAGATTCCTGGCAATGCTCAAGTTCACAAGTTGCAAGATTCTGTGATGTGAAGTTCTTCTAGTCATCCAGTGATGAAAAGGGTCACAGCAAAGAGATCTGGCCTCATGGGTGGTCAAAAGTAGGGTGTGTTTAGAAAGAAGTTGTTTTTCTTTCCATTTTCTGTTATTAAGCATTTAAAAGCTGTAATGTAGTCACATTGTTTCTGCATTGATACTGTGCTTTCCTTTTTCCCTCCCACATCCCTCAGTAACCCAGAAGTATATTCATCTATCCACCTACCTTCACTTCCTATCACCCAAGGGTTTCTGCCTTTTAGGTTTCCTTTAGACTGAGATACTGTCTCCCTAGCCTTTCTGCTTTCTGGCTGGCCCTTAAAACAATCACCCAGCCCTTTTCATTATTATACATGTTAATTCTGATCTGAATTGGGAAATAGGCATATGGGAAAGATACAGGCATTCCTTGGAGATATTGCAGGTCTGGTTCCAGACCACTGCAACACTGCAAATATTGTAATAAAATGAGTCACACAAATTTTTTGGTTTCCTGGTTCATATGATAGTTATGTTTGCACTATACTGTAGTCTGTTAAGTGTACAACAGTAGTATGACTACAGGCATGCACCACCGTGGCTAATTTTTTGTACTTTTAGTAGAGACGGGGTTTCACCATGTTGGCCAGGATGGTTGATCTCTTGACCTCATGATCCACCTGCCTCGACCTCCCAAAATGCTAGGATTACAGGCATGAGCCACCATACTGGCCTTTTCTTTTTCTTAAATTAAAAAAATTTGAAGTATCTTAAGTCTGCTTCTTCTTCTTCTTTTTTTTTTTCCGAGACAGTTTCACTTGTATTGCCCAGGCTGGAGTGCAATGGCGTGATCTTGGCTCATTGCAACCTCCATTTCTTGGGTTCAAACAATTCTCCTGCCTCAGCTTCTCAAGTAGCTGGGATTACAGGCACCTACCACCACATCCAGCTAATATTTTGTATTTTTAGTAGAGACTGGGTTTCATCATGTTGGCCAGGCTGGTCTTGAACTCCTAACCTCAGGTGATCCACCCCCCTTTGGCCTCCCACAGTGCTGGGATTATAAGCCATCACATGAGGCCTTAAGACTGCTTCTTAATTTTGTTTTCAAATCCTCCACTTTTTTTTTTTTTTTCAAGACAGGGATTTCCTCTGTCACCCAGGCTGGAGTGCAGTGGCACAATCTTGGTGAACTGCAGCATCTACTTCCCAGGCTGAAGCAATATTTCCACCTTAGCTTCCCAAGTAGCTGGGTCACAGGTATATACCACCACGTCTGGCTAACTTTTGTATTTTGGGTAGAAATGACACTTTGCTATGTTGCCTAGGTTTGTCTCAAACTCCTGGGCTCAAGCAATCCACCTGCCTCAGCTTCCCAAAGTGCTGGGATTACAGGTGTGCGCCACCATGACCGGCACAGGTCATGATCTTTCTGCTGGTGGAGGGTCTGGTTTTGATGTTGATCATTGCTGGCCGATGAGGGTGGTGGTTGCTGAAGATTGGAGTGGCTGTGGCAATTTCTTAAAATGAGACAGCAATGAAGTTTGCCACATTGAGTGGTTCTTCCTTTCACAAAAGATTTCTCAATAGCATGTGACACTTTGATAGCATTTTACCCACCGTAAAACTTTTTTCAAAATCAGAGTCAATCCTCTCAAATTCTAATGCTGCTTTTTCAACTAAGTTGATGGAGTATTTTCAATCCTTTGTTGTCATTTCAGCAATGACAACCAGCGTATATTCTATCTCCAGAGACCACTTTCTTTGCTCCTCCATAAGAAGCAACTCTTCATCCATTAAAGTTTTATCATGATATTGCAGCAATTTAGCTACATCTTCAGGTGCCAATTCTAATTCTAGTTTCTCTTGCTCTTTCTTCATATCCGCAGTAACTTCTGCCTCTGAAGTCTTGGGCCCCTTAAAGTCATCCATGAGGATTGGAATCAACTTCTTATAAACTCTTACTAATATTGATATTTTGGCCTCCGCTTATGAATCATGAATGTTCTTAATGGCGTCTAAAATGGTGAATTCTTTCCAGAAAATTTTCAACTAACTTTGCGAAGATCCATCAGAAAAATCACTATTTATGGCAGCTCTAGCTTTACAAAATGTACTTCTTAAATAAGACTTGAAAGTCAAAATTAGTTCTTGATCCATGGGCTGGAGAATAGATATTGGGTTAGTAGTCATGAATACAACATTAATCTCCCTGTACATGCCCATCAGAGCTCTTAGGTGACTAGGTACATTGTCAATGAGCAGTAATATGTTGAAGGGAATCTTTGTTTCTGAGCAGTAGGTCTCAATAATGGGCTTAAAATATTCGGTAAGCCATGATATAAACAGATATGTTATTCAAACTTTGTTGTTCCATTTATAGAGCATATGTAGAGAGGTAGAGTACATTTATCATAATTCTTAAGGGCTATAGGATTTTTGGAATGGTAAATGAGCACTGGCTTCTGCTTAGAGACACACCAGCTGCATTATTCTCTTACATGAGAATCAGCCTGTCTTTTGAAGCTTAGAAGCCAGGCACTGACTTTTCCTCTCTAGCTATGAAAGTCCTAGGTGGGATTTTCTCTCTGTACTTATTGGTCAGTTATGTTGTGAAATGAAACTGCCCTAAAAATAACATTTGAGCCAGGTGTGGTGGATCGTGCCTGTAATCCCAGCACTTTGGGAGGCCAAGGCGGGAAGATAGTTTGAGCTCAGGAGTTTGAGACCAGCCTGGGCAACATGATGAAACCCTGTCTCTCCAAAAAATGTAATTAGCTGAGCATGGTGGTAGGCACCCATATTCCCAGCTACATGGGAGGCTGAGGTGGGAGGCTCACTTGATCCCAGGAAACAGAAGTTGCAGTGAGCTGAGATCACACCACTGCATTCCAGTCAGACTGGATAGAGCCAGACCCTATCTCAAAATAAATAATAAATAGATAAATAAAACACTTTATTTAATAAATGAAGTGAAACAAAAAGATCACTGATCACAGATCACCATAACAGATATAGTCATGAACAGTTTGAAATGTTGTGAGAGTTACCAGATGTGACACAGACACAAAGTGAGGACATGCTGCTGGAGAAGTGGTGCCACTATCCTTGTGTGATGCAGGACTGCCACAGACCTTCAATTTCTAACAAATGTAATATCTGTGAGCACAGTGAAATGAGGTGTGCCTGTACAAGAAGGTGCTAAGATGATGTCACACTGTCACTGAAACACCAAGGGTTTGATCTAGGTCACTGCACAGAAAGTCAGTCACTGAGATGCCAAGCATTGCCAAGGAAGAAGGCTTTAATTGGGTGCTGCAGCTGATGAGATGGGAGTTCAGGCTCAAATACATCTCCCTGACTGACTAAAACCAGGGGTTCACATAGAGGGGAAGAAAAGTCACAATTTGTAAGAAATAGGAACTAGAGAGGGGGCAAGGAAGCAATCATGATGAATGAGGGATGTGGCATTTGGTGCAGTGATCTGGTGAGTTTTACTTCTTTGATACTTTTTTGAGAGGCCTGACGGTCCTTTTCTGAGAAAGGAACTCAGATAAAACAAATATAAGTTTCAAGCTTTAAGACAAAAAAGGTCAATTTCTATGTTTATCCAAAAGAACAGTCTATGGGACTATGTGGTTGGTTTCAGTACTACCCTGGCATCTGATTGGTAGTTCTCTATTCCCTCCTGAAATGGAAACTACAAGACTCCTTGAACATTTTTCTCTACATGACCACACCAGTTCTTCTGAAAGGATGCTGGGCACAGCCACCCTTTCCCTCCAATATAGTTATTTCCAGCAAGAGCAACTCCAAGAGCTGGCCTTTTGCATTTTCAAGACCTCCTAGGAAGTCGTATTCATGTCAGGGAGTTTCTGGTCCACAGGAAAAAAAAAAGGCACTTCCTCATAGTGCTTAGGTAACCTCACTATCTAATGAATCTCTCTGAAAGACTAGAATGTTCCATTTAATGCAGTTCCTAAAATGTATTTATCCTTTTAGATTATTCTGCTTTATATTTCCCTTTGAGATTCTCTCAAAGATATTATGTGGCACAAGACTTAATTTCAATAGTGATTTCCTGTTTTAATGCTTTATGATGAAAATAATTATAATTTGGTACATTTAAATTTTAATAAAAATAGCCATCTAGACAATAACTTGTTAATAGTATTAATAATATAAAATTATAAAATATCAATATTAATTTATTAATCATATATTAAGTATTAATGAATTATAAATTTTAAACAAACATCTTAATATTTTAAGATAATTTAAGTAAAACATTTTAAAATTGCTTACCGTTTATGAACATTTAGATACTTAATTTAGTTCCTAGTAAATAGAAAAATGTTCCTAAAATATGCATAAGGAGAAAAAAAAGAAAAGAAAAACACACTGATTATTTATTTCCAAAGAACAAGTAAACAGGAAGCAACTGATGAGAAGCAGAATTATTTGGGTTGGAAATAGCCCTTAGCTTTTATCTTCTGTAGTGTAATTTTCTTCTGAGTCTAGTGTATGTGTGTGTGTGTGTGTGTGTGTGTGTGTGTGTGTGTGTGTGTTTTGTCAAAGGTTAAGTCTTTTTTTGATATGAAAATTTTAGAACAATTAAGCTGATGTAAATCAAATTACTATTCTTTGAATAGTAAGCCATCCTTATGCTCTCTGTAATTTTTGCTTTTTCCGTTTTAATCTCTGCATCATTAATAATAATAATTTTGTTCTGTAAAGATAACATATGATCAGTACAGATATATTGAGAAATGTTAAGAATCAAAGAAAGAAAATAGTAACCTGTAGTCTCACCATGGAAAGACAACAAATATCCTTTATCTGAGAAGATTTTTTCTGTTGTCCAGATATGTGAATGTCAAGAGAGAAGATAAAATTAATGAATCAAAACAGTTCCTGTGAACTCATATAGATGTTGCTTTACTGGACCATGGTTTTTAACATTGTTATAGAACATTGTTATAGAAAAGTGTGGGGTTAGTCTGATTATTCTGCCTTTACAAGTAACCTGTTTATTTTGGCTGAGGTGATTGTATGTTCTTTATAGTTTATTCTCTGTACCCTTTCTTTCACCAAAGAGCCTGTTTCATTAAAGACCAAGAACATTTACCCCTTGCCTTTTTATAGAGCTGAGAGTATTATAATCGTCAGTGGCTCAGGGCCTGTCAGATCTCCAGTGAATCATTCTAGATTGTTCACCATACATCTCTGTTCATCTTAGTTTCTCTCTATTCCTCTCTTGATTTTTTTGCTGGACAGCATATTATGAGGAATATTTATTGTTTGTGACATTGTGGCCATCAAATTCTTAAATAAGATTTAGTCCTTTCTCAGAGATGGTATTATCCTTTACCCCTTATGTTAAAGTGATATGAGCAATGTAATTTTTAACATTTTAAAAATACATATCAACTTTTGAAATTAGATAGCCTCATATAATACCAGAAAATATACATTCATAGAAATTGTTTTGGTCTTAATTCTAGATTTTTTAAGTTACAGAATTAAAACATTAAACTGAATCCATTTTGCATCAATAAAGGATTTTTATATCATATTTTTTAGTAACTTCCTTTGTCTTTAAGTTGGCCTTTAAAGCATATATATCCAGTATCACTCCATAGAAACCTGAGTTATTTACAAGTAAAATTTATAGTTCATTTATTTTATGTGATACATTTGTTATGGTTTGTATTTGCTGAATATATTTACACATTTTATGTGGAAAATCATTTTAATTTAAAGAGTTTTGTTCTAAAGAAAATCAGCTGTTTTAAAAGTACTTTGTAACTGGTTATAAGCCATAATAATATTATTGTTGTGAAGCATTTTATTTTCCTGACTGTAAGAGTCAAACCCAAGAAAAAAATTTTAATATGAAAAAATAGTCTATCATACAATGATCAGGATATATACATTTACTAGATCATATTTTGAGGTGACCATTTTGGCATATGTTGAGTTGGTACTAAAAATGAAAAGATGAGCTTGCATTTCTAGCACAGACTAAAACTATGAGGATGATATTCTTAACAATTATGTGCATTTAACCAGAAATTTTCACCTAAAGAAAAGAACACATGCTTGAAGTAAGTTTTTTTTTTTTAAAAAAAAATCATTAGTGTCAACATTATATTATACAAATTAAGAAATATGATTTTTTCATTTATGAAACACATTACACCAAAGTAGGAAGGGTTAACATCGTTCTAACATATAATAGAAGATAGAGAATGGACCAGCAATGTAGTCATAGGGTTGATACTAGAGTTCCAGAGATCTTAGGAGTCCCAAACATAAGCAGGGAGAATTTTGGCTTTAGAGGTAACATCTATCTTGTCCATAGAACTTGACGTATTTTTGTGCCATAACCTTTACTAATCTGATTGAAATGTTTTACTTTGTCTCCAAAAGCATTGCTACCTGTGGTAAAGTTTCTGACAAAGAGCATGCTCTTGGATTATAATAACCACTGTAGAAAGCTTATCACATGTTAAGTGTTTGAGATATAGAAATTCATTTCATTCTTATAGCACTACTATAAATTAGGTATTACCATATCCTTTTCACAGATGAAGAAACTGAGCCTCAGGGTATTGAGCCAGGACACTCCACCAGCAGGTGCACACACTGGCCTGTTCTAGCCCAAGTATGTTCACCACTATACTGGACTGCCTTCCTGTGTGATTTCATCTGTTTCTGTCTAGGAAAAATAATTCCATATAACATAAGAGACTAAAGGAAGTGTATAGTATTTTAAATCCTTACATATTACTGAGAAGAAAATGGAAGGCTTTTAACTTTTATGGTAAATGGTACAATTAAGTTGTTTATACTTATTTATGAAACATAGCAGGCTGGGCATGGTGACTCATAGCTGTAATCCCAGCACTTTGGGAGGCTGAGGAGGGCTCATCATTTGGACTCTGGAGTTCAAGACCAGCCTGGCTGCCATGGTGAAACCCTGTCTCTATTTAAAAAAAAAAAAAAATAGCTGGTTGTGGTGGCACATACCTGTAATCCCAGCTACTGGGGGAGGCTGAGGCAGGAGAATCACTTTAACTTGGGTGACGTGGGTTGCAGTGAGCTGAGATCACACCACTGTACTCCAGCCTGGGTAACAGAGCAAGACTTTGTCCTGAAAACAAAAAAACAAACAAACAAAAACCCAAAACAAACAAAAAACCATAGCAAAGGCATATTTTATTTTAAATGCATTTCATTGTCTGGTGTACCCAACCATCCATATATGACCTAGCACTTCTGAAAGATAAATTATCTTGCCACTTACACAGACTTAGAATAGGATAGCATGGTGAACTGAGGAAGAAGTGAGAGCATGTTAAGTTGGTGGACCATGATCAGCATCAGCCAATTTTCGTATAGTTACTTTAGTTTCAGAGATTTGATATAGTGGTCTAAGAGGATGCTGAATGAACAGCTGTTAATAGTTGACTCTGCTTTGCTTATTTGTGTTCGCTACCAGAGGTGAGAAAGAAACGAATAATTCCTCTAAGGGGAAATGGTCCATGCTCCAGTGGGTTTATGTTTCATTTGAAGTGTCTTCCTCTGTCACTTCCTCTCCTCTCTACTTGGGGTTTGTGAAAGCTTGGAGTGTGTTGTACAATATCCTCTTTGGATTATGAATTTTCTTACAGTTTTCAGAGCACTTTGAGAGCTATCTGCATCATAAGGGATAACACAGGATGGATGAGAAGAATGAAAGCCTGTAATAATGTATAGAATTATCACTGGGTATGGTCCAGGTTGTCTTTCAGACTTACTTCTCCAGCCACTCCTATTTCAAAGACGTGGCAGTTAAGGTCCAGGAATTTCTGGTGATCTACATTCCTAGTTAAGAGTCAGAAACATGCTACAGACTAGTTCTGTCTCAGAATGAGGTAGCTCCTAGTCTAGGACTTTGCCGCAAACAAAGTATACTTCTATTTATATTGAGTCATTTAATATGCAGAATCCCAAATAGATATTGAGAACTTTGGGGATTATACCTTGATTTATTTATTATGTTTTTGAGTACACCTCTCTGAATAGTTACCATTTGACTGCTCTGTCATTACAATACACGTGTGACTTATCACAGTCTACTGATAGCAACATTTTACTGCTTTGAGTGACACATGGAAATCTTATTTCCATTTAAATGCTGTTACCTTTCCCATTTTTAAATATTATTGACTTGAGTATCAGATGGTGTTATAATGTTTGTTTCAGTCATCTTGTGTATCTTATGAAACTCATGAGGAGGATCATCTATCGTATGTAGCCATATTTCAGCGCGTTTTGTTAATTCTTTCCTGATGCTCCAAGATTCCATCTTCCATCATTTCTTTCTGCTCAAAAAAGTTATTCATTCTTGAAGTATAGTTTTCCTGGATATAGAATTTGAAGATGACAGTTCTTTGTTTTCAGCACTTGGAAAGTGTGCCATTTCCTTCTGGCCTGTATGGTTTCAGGTAAGAAATTTGCAGTTATTTGAGTTGTTGTTCCTTAATAGGTAATGTGTTGTTGCTCTCTGTATGCTTTTGAGACTTTTTTTTTTTGCACTTCGCTTCTCAAATTTTTAATTATGAAATGTCCTAGAGTGAATTTCTTTGGGTTTATCCTGTTTGAGATGTATTCAGCTTATGAATCTATAGATTTATATTTTTTTGGCTGAATTTGGAAAATTTTAAGCCATTATTTTAAAAGTACTTTTTCAAACTCACTCTCTTTTGTCCCCTCTCTTCTGGACCTCTGATGAATGTAAATATTGAACATTTTGTTATTGTGTTACAAGTCCTTGAGGGTCTGTTATTTGTTTGTTTTTAGTCCTTTTTCTTTTTCTTGTTAAGACTGGGTAAATTTGATAATTCTGTTGATCTATTCTTGGGTTCACTGATTCTATCCTTTGTTACCTTCACTTTATTATTGAACATATTAAGTTTATATTTGTTGTATTTTTTAGTTTTATAATTTCCATTTGTTTATTTTTTGATTTCTCAAAAATATGGAATGCTTCACGAATTTTCATGTCACTTTTGCACAGGGACTATGCTAATCTTATCTATGCTATTCCAATTTTAGTGTATTTGCTGCTGAAGTGAGCACCATGTTACTTTTTTACAACATCGACTTCCTTGCTGAGATTTTCTATTTTTTTCATTTGCTGCTAAATAATTTGCAATTCCGCATTGATCTATTTTGAGGATGGCTGCTTTAAAATCTTTGTCAATAAGTTCTTCATCTGACTCATCTCGGGGTTAGTGTCAGTTGTCATTTCACAGTCAAGTTGTAGTTTTCCTGATTTTTTGTTTGATGGGTAATTTTTCATTCTATCCTGGAATTTGGCTATGGTGTTAGAATACTCAGAGTCTGATTTAAATCTTTTGTTTTAGTAGGCAGTCATCCCATTTAGGTTTAGCAAGAAGATCCTGGCCTAATTTTGTAGCTTGTGCATCCAATGACAATTACATTTTCAGAGACTTTGTGGCGCTAGTTTGGTCTGCTTGGTTTATCTGGGGCTGCTAGGGCTCCTCTTGGTACCTGCTGGTGCTGCCTGAAGGAGTGGAATTCCTGGGTAGGGCCTCATGATACCTCTGATGGTGGCAGAGGAAATACAAACAGATATCCTGGAGACAGGCACTAGTGCTGAGTACTGTCCCTCTCTCCAAGGAAAACACTTCCCAGGTGGAGCCTTTTTCTGTGGCAGGATACCCTTTGCTGGTGCTGCAAGCTGCCTGCTGTTTCTCATTGGAGGAAGGGAGTCTTAGGCTTGGTAAGTAAG
The DNA here is from genome assembly GCF_009761245.1 of Sapajus apella. Taxonomy (NCBI): domain Eukaryota; kingdom Metazoa; phylum Chordata; class Mammalia; order Primates; family Cebidae; genus Sapajus; species Sapajus apella. Next base: position 17,064,550 of record NW_022436986.1, on the reverse strand, counting down.
GAGAGTGCTTTCCTGGCTTCTTATGGTCAGCAGGTGTATTAGTCTGTTCTCATGCTGCTAATAAAGACATACCTGAGACTGGGCAATTTAGAAAGGAAACAGGTTTGGCTCACAGTTCCACATGGCTAGGAAGGCCTCAGGAAACCTGCAATCATGGTGGAAGGGGAAGCAAACACGTCCTTCTTCACAAGGCAGCAGGAGAGAGGAGTGCTAAGCAAAGTGGGAAAAGCCCCTTATAAACCCATCAGATGTCGTGATAACTTACTATCACAAGAACAGCATATGATTTAATTACCCCCTACCCTGTCCCCCACAAGGTGGATTATGGTAAGCACAATTCAAGATGAGATTTGGGTGGAGATACAGCCAAACTGTATCAGTAGGGCTCCTGCTCCATTTTCCCTGGCCAACTTGGTAGTGTTATTGGGATTCCCCTTTGGTCTGAGTGGGAATGACCTTTTTGGGCTGTTTACTAGGTTGAGGTTCTAGAAACAATGGGCTTGGGTGACCTTATTCTGTGAGGCTGTGGGTTGTAAGACACCCTCTCACAATGACATTCCTCTAGTTGTGGGGTCTCTAACCAGTTCATCTTTCGGAGTTCTCTGGCTTCCTTTGGTGTTTTTTCTAGGGTTTGTGTTTATACTTAGCTTGGAGGAACTGGGGAAAAGTATCTGTCCCATTTTGTCCAGACCAGAAGTCTTATGCAGGGACTGTTTTTGAGTGGAGGTGGGGTGGGAGTAGACCTTTAAGACTACCCATAATAGAAAAAGTAAATTTGGTTAGTGGCTTTGTTTTAGTAGAAAGTTCTCTATTTATGTTTCTACTTTTCATAATTCCCTATAAACAAAACTGAAATGCAGTCTACCTGTTCTCTCTCTTTCCCCCCACTTTGTAATCATGCTGTGATATGGTTTGGCTGTGTCCCCACTCAGATCTCATCTTGAAGTGTAGCTGCCACAATTCCCACATGTCATGGGAGGGACCTTGTGGGAAGTAATTGAATCATGGAGGTGGGTCTTTCATATGCTGTTCTCATGATAGTGAATAAGTCTCATAAGATCTATCTGATGGTTTTGTAAAGGAGAGTTCCCCTGCACACATTCTCTCTTGTTTGCTGCATGGCAGATACTCCTTGCTCTTCCACTATGATCGTGAGACCTCACTAGCCATATGGAACTGTGAGCCCATTAAACCTCTTTTCTTTATAAATTACCCAGTCTTGGGTATGTCTTTTTAGCGATATGAGAACAGACTAATACATGGTGCCTCTATGGGCTTCAGTGAGCCGAATTTCTTATATTTTTAGGAGTGTGGAGGAAGAGTTAAAGCCACACTTTGAGTTTGCCATTCTTGTTGCAGTGGGAACGTGAATCAACAAATACTCTTTAGGCCACCACTTCTCCTTCTACCTTCCTCCTGATTGCCTCTTGTCAAACTTAACTTCCCCAGGATGGGAAAAATGAGCATTTAAAGACAGTCAAATCTTATATGTCACACTCAAAAAGGGAAAGAAACCCTAAGTGTAAATGCCATCTGGCTTTATTTACTCATCCTCCCCCGTCTCAGAAACACTTTGAGCAGATGCAGGCTTTCACTCTAAAGAGCAGTTTATAGGAACAGATTGAAGAAAAGATATGTTTTAAACATTTCAGCACTATAAATAGATTCAATTAACTTTGTCACTAAGTGTTCTGTAACTTAAGATGCCCCAGCCCTTGGCACATACAAGCAAAAATCTAAAAAACACAGGGAAGGTGCTAATGAAGGTTTTGGATAAGGGTTCAAATGGCAAAATACTACCTCACTTTTAAGAGAAATCTAAAAGACAATTTAAAGTAGTAAATATAACTCTATAAAATACAAATGGAATTCTTAAATTTCAGGAGCTACTCAAAGATTCAGAAATGAATCGTATTTCCTCATTTGTTGGGCATTAAAAAGCTTGGGAATGAATGGTGCCAGAAACTATAACATTAAAAGTAGAAAAACGTGATTCTTTCTTAGATGAATTTATGTGTGACTAGAAATGCTGTGAAATGTTTTCAGGTAGGAAAGTACTTGCAGCACAGAATAAAATGCCTGTTCTCTAGGATTTGTGGGAGAAAACTTTATCTTAAATTATTCTAGGTATGAAATCATTTACGGCTGTAACTTTTTATTTTAACACGGTGGGAGTGAGAAATATGGACCACTAAAGATGCTCACATCCTTATCCCTGGAACCTGTGAATATGTCACTCTCCATGGCAAAAGAGACTTTACAGATGTGATTAAGTTAAAGGCCTTGAGATAGGGAGATTTTATGCTGGATCATTAGCTCTGGAGAAAGAGGAAGAGTCTGTGAGCAGTGGAAGCTTCTGAAAGCTGGAAAAGTCAAGGAAAATGATTCTCCCTGAATCCTAAAGAAAGAACTATAGCCCTGCTAACGCTTGGATTTTAGCCTAGAAAGGACTCAGACCAGATTTCTGACCTCTAGAATTATAAGGTAATAAATTTGGGTTATTCTAAGTCACAAAGTTTTGGGATAATTGGTTACAGCAGAAATAGAAAACTAATACAAATACCTGAGTTATTTTTCTGCCTAGCCATATGCAAAAAGCTGAAACTGGACCCCTTCCTTACACCTTATTCAAAAATTAACTCCAGATGGAGTAAAGATTTAAACATGAGACCAAACACCATAAAAACCCTAGAAGAAAACCTGGGCAATACCATTCAGGACATAGGCATAGACAAGGACTTCATGACTAAAACACCAAAAGCAATGGCAACAAAAGCCAAAATAGACAAATGGGATCTAATTAAACTTAAGAGCTTCTGCACAGCAAAAGGAACTATGATTATAGTGAAACAGCAACCCACAGAATGGGAAAATTTTTTGTAATCTACCCATCTGACAAAGAGCTAATATACAGAATCTACAAAGAACTTCAACAAATTCACAAGAAAAAAACAACCCCATCAAAAAGTGGGCAAAGGATATGAACAGACACTTTTCTAAAGAAGACATTTATGCAGCCAACAAACATATGAAAAAAAGCTCATCACTGGTCATTAGAGAAATGCAAATCAAAACCACATTGAGATACTATCTCATGCCAGTCAGAATGGTGATCATTAAAAAATCTGGAGATAACAGATGCTGGAGAGGATGTGGGGAAATAGGGACGCTTTTACACTGTTGGTGGGAGTGTAAATTAGTTCCGCCATTGTGGAAGATAGTATGGGGATTCCTCAAGGATCTAGAATTAGAAATACCATTTGACCCAGCAATCCCATTACTGGGTATAATATACCCAAAGGATTATAAGTCATCCTGTTATAAAGATACATGCACACATATGTTCATTGTGGCACTGTTTACAATAGCAAAAACTTGGAACCAACCCAAATGCCCATCAGTGATAGACTGGATAAAGAAAAAGTGGCACATATACACCATGGAATACAATGCAGCCATAAAAATGGATGAGTTTATGAATTTACAGGGACATGGATGAATCTGGAAACCATCATTCTCAGCAAAATGACACAAGAACAGAAAACCAAACACTGCATATTCTCACTTATAAGTGGGTGTTGAGCAGTGAGAACACATGGACACAGGGAGGGGAACATCACACACCAGGGCCTGTTGAGGAGTAGGGGGGCTCGGGGAGGAATAGCAGGGCATAGAGGGATTGGGGAGGGATAACATTAGGAGAAATACCTAATGTAGATGACAGGAGGATGGATGCAGCAAGCCACCATTGTATGTGTATACCTATGTAACAATCCTGCATGATCTGCACATGTACCCCAGAACTTAAAGCATAATTTTAAAAAATGACTAAATAGAATAAAACAAAAATTTTTTAAAGTTGTTTTCAATTAAAAAAAAGAGCATTGCTATTTGTCTCATATAATTTTTTATGTAAAAGCATTATCTACACCACTGACTTTGCCCCCAGGAAAACATCTGGCAATGTTTGAAGACATTTTTTACTTTAACAACAGGGGTGGGAGGTGTATTACTGGCATTGAGTGGGCAAAGGCCAGGGGTGACGTGAAATACCTTACAATGGAATGACCAGTCCCCCACAAGAATCATCTAGCCAAAGTTGAGAAATTCTGAGCTAGGTTAATTTATACATTCAAAGCATGTAGGAAATTAAGCCTTACTATTCAGTTTGCTCTAAACTAATGGCACAGTCCTAAACTAACTGCATAGACCTGTACTGGCCAGTAGGGTAGCTATTAGAAACACATGACTGTTCAAATTTAAATTCATCACAGTTAAACAAATTGAAAAATCCACTTTCTCAGTTGCACTCATCATTTTTCAAGTGCTTGGTAGCCATATGTGCCTAGTGGCTACCATATTCAATAGCTCTGATATAGAACATCTCTATCATTACAGAAAGTTCTGTTGGATAGTGCTGGTCTTCTCAACTCTTGCTACTCAGAGTGCTGTACATGGGTGAGTAAAATTAGCATCACCTGACAGCTGTTAGAAACGCTGACTCTCAGGTCCCACTCTAGACCCACTGAATCACAATCTGTAGTTTAATATATCTGTAGGCGATTCATGTACACATTCAAGCTGATGAAGCACTGGTCCAGTAACTGTTTCTTGCTTTCTTTCTCCTCTTATCATTTCCTTTCTCCTCCCTCTGTTACTTCCTGCACTTGTTACATAAATGTCCTTCTTCCCAGCTTCACTTTCTGGTCTCCTCAAGCCAGGTCTGTGTTTTATTTCATCTCTATATTCTCCCAAAGACACTGACCACATTGTATTGTACAAAATCGCTGCTTGATATTATTTATAGATCAAATGAACTTTTGAAAATTCTGGGTATAGATCATTTTCATTTTAACTGAATGGATGGCAGCCATCATTTTTACTTTGTAATTTAATGCAAGCATTTCCTAGAGTTTCAACTATGAAAAAAAGATAACCATTTCAAATATCTAGAAATTTCATAGTAAATTGAAGCTTCCTAATGATTTCACAGCTTGAAGACAAAAACTCATCCTAAGTATCCTATATTCTGATTCTTTATATGTAACAAAATGTAGCCACTATTTCCATTCTTAACATTAGTTGCAGACATCTCCAGAACAATAATTTGTTTAATGGAATAATTTGTATTGTATTTTTTAAAAACCCAGAAAACAAAAATTTCCCAATATTTGTCCAAGGAACTTAAGGGGATTATCAGGTTTTTGGTATTTATCAAAATCTGTTACTTTATCTGATGGTTGCAAGTACAGGGAATTAACTCATTTTTTCTTTGCATGAATGCAGTGAAAACACTCATAGGATGTTTTGGAGTTAAGGTGAAACACATTACGTGAAAGGCCTGATTTTGTGAATATTACATCTTACAGCAAAAATAAGAATTCACTGCTGCTGAAAAGGAGCAAATTGAAAACTGGTTTAATTAGCCAGAGATCTCTCAGGCTGTAACTGATCTCCTTCATTTTGCAGATGAGGAATTTGAGGCCTAGAGTAGTTGGTGCTCGTCAAAAGATCAAACAGTTGCATGTTTTGTGGAAAGGACCATATTGGAGACTTGCTTTTAAACATAGCTCTCTTCATCTCATAAATGTGTGCTGTAAACCAGATGACCCTGGAGGGCCTTGCAACTTTTAAAACATTTTAAATCCAGTTCTCCCACTCTAAGTATAGTGTTCTTATAGTTTCATACTGCTTCTCGAAGACTGTTTTTGTCTGTAAAAAAGGATGGATAAATGGATGGAAGCTGTCACAATACTAGTACAAAAGTTAGATTTAAATTCATGTTTCTTTGCACACGCTAATCTACATAAAAAAGTTTTTACTTCATATGTAGATGAATAAAAGTGCCAAGTTATATTCTCTGATAAAATAGTTTTGTAATCCCAAAGCTACTGGGCAAAGTCAAACAGACACATATTTTTTAAATTTCTAAAAGCAAAACTAACACTGGAAAAAATAACTTGGTCCAGAAATATTGGTTTGTATTGCTTGGAATTGTAAGCCCTGTGTTGTTTTAGGGTGTTTTTTACCCTTCAGGATGGAGCCATGACTTTCAATGAACTCCCAGAGGCACCTGTGTCACAGAAATTAGTCACTAAATATGTATCTGAAGACCGGTGAAAATCTGACTTGTCAAGACTATGATTCTAATTAGTAGGGTTTCTTGAGCTCACTGGTTTTGCTGTTAAATATTTTCTTCTTTCCTCCAGAAATTCTGTGTTTGAGGATTTTATATATCCCTTGTAAATAATCCCCAAATAATGAAAATTCAACAATAACAGTGGTGCAGAGACAAGGGTCATTGATAATAGTAGTGTGGGTATCTGCTCACTTAAAAAAAATCAAAGGCCTTATTTTAGTGTATATCTTGTTATTTTTTCTAGTTTTCAATGTTTCTTCCTATCTTTCTAGAATTAGCTCTCCAGTTGTCTTTTTTTCTTCTCCCTTGTATTGTCTTATCTTCAAAGACACTGTGATGAAGTTTAGTAAGGACGCTGTGATTTGAAGAACACAGATGCCTCTAACTTATGGAAGAGGAAGCCAAGTGCTGTTCCACTCTCAGATAAACAGATGGCACAGATGCAAAAATTTCTCCTTATAAGATCTGTTTGGAATTCCGATGTGTTTAAGAACTTTGCCAGCATGCTAAGGGGCTTGAAGGGTAGTGTGTTAGTCTGTTTTCACACTGCTGATAAAGACATACCTGAGACTGAACAATTTACAAAAGAAAGAGGTTTATTGGACTTAGGGTTCAACATGGCTGGGGGGCCACAGAATCATGGGGGAAGGCAAGGAGGAGCAAGTCACATGGATGGTGCCAGGCAGAGAGAACTTGTACAGAGAAACTCCTGATTTAAATCAGCTCTCATGAGACCCATTCACTGTCAGGAGAACAGCATGGAAAGACCTTCTTCCATGATTCAGTCATCTCCTACCGGGTCCCTCCCACAATACATGGGAGTTATGGGAGCTATAAGATGAGATTTGGGTGGGAACACAGCCAAGTTATATCAGGTAGGAAGGCAGGATTCGAGAAAATAAATTTCTGGTCATGCTTCAGTGTATTATGTGTCTACTACAAGTTCATACAGTGCTTATAACCCAAAGTCTTCAATCTAGTAACCTCACTCTGGATAATCCTTAGTATACTATTCTTGTGAATCCTTTGCTTTGTTTTTCTTGCCTACTTAAGTGTAGGGTTACTTTCTAGATTATACCATGGAGTACAATGGGGAGTGTTTTAAAAATCAATACTTAAGTGCAAAACACAAAATAAGTTGTAATTGAGTAATAATCAGACCAAGCAAATAAAAAACATTCTGAGATGCCTTTTAAATGTTTCAAGTGTGAGTTGCCCCTGATAAATTTAATTAGGCATTATAAAAGATATAATGTGTAAATGCATTTAAAAGATGTAATTGCAGCTTAACACTTTACATAGTTAAAAATCAAAAGGCCACAAATGACCTGAATAAATAGCAGGAGTCTGAAAAATAAAGGCTGTCAAAAAGAAAATTGTCAGCAATAATTTTGAAAATATAATGAGGGCCCTAGAAAGTATGCAGCAAAGTTAAAAATCTTTTGTGGTAACAAGAATAATTATGAGCAGGACTTGAAGTTCTTCATTAGCATCATATGCCTGGATTAAATGGAGCAAGTACATTTCTCCCTCCAATCTAAACTGGAAGTGAGCACTTTACTGGAGTTTACAGCTAAAGGAAGACAAAGGAATTGACCCAGCTTACATCTTCCTTAACAAAGTTTTTCGCTCTATAAGCCTGATCTGATGAAGATCTTAGAAATGGATACAAAATGGATAGGTGAATGGCAAGAGAAGCAGGAGAAATGTCCAGGTGTCCCAAAGCCTGTCTTCCCATTCTTCACATGGGGCCAACATGAAGTCCCTCTGGGCTGCATCTGGTTCTCTTTTGTTGCTACTTTATTTCTTAGGAAAATTCTTTTTATTGTTTTTTAGCCAAAACTGTTCTGCAATGAAATTCCCTCAGCGCTGGCCCTTGCCCAGCATCCCAGCTGTTTCTGGAGGGTGGGGTCCAATCTTAAAGTGGTGGCCACAGTACATCCAGCTCCAGACACCCCCCAGTCGGTGCTATGTTGTCTGATAAGTCTCCACCGGACCATCCCGAGCTGTAACCTGTGAAAAACAGAAATATGAGGCCTGTGTGTTCACTCCCTAAAGAGTTCCCTCCCTGGCTTATCTGTTTTCCTCAAACATCTGAACTAGGTCAGGCCCTGTACTTAAAAAACAAGTGGGTCTCCCCTAGTTTCCCAGCTAAGAAGCTCTGGCCTCTGCCTTAGGCCCTGAATGGGAGGCCCTGACTGGGAAGCCCAGTCCTGCAATACCTGATTGTGCAGCCCACACAGCCGAGTGGCCAGGCCCCAATGTCTGCCCCAGAGAGGAGAGGTTGGAGCCAGCTGCCCAGAACCTTTGCTGGCTACACCTGGGCTGTGGGCAGCTGTTCTGGCTGTGCAACTCTGAGCATGCTCAGAGTGGCATGTCCACTATACTCTGTCTTCCCAGGCTCTCCAAAGCCAGAAGGAAGGATTTCATCCTTTTCCAGAATGTGGTACTTTAGCAGGGTGAGATACCCCGTTACTCTTAGAAATTATTCCCCTCTACTTGAAGGATAGTAAAATAAAGGACCATTTAAACTTTTAAACTTGACCCTTACCTCAAATTCCTTGTCAAATGAGATAGGGTCTAAAATTAATAAATTAAAAGCAAATATTCATTTTATATCCTTTTTTTGTTTTTTAAGACAAGGTCTTGCTTTGTCATCCAGGCTGGAGTGCCGTGGTACAATCATAACTCACTGCAGCCTTGACCTCCTTGGGCTCAAGCAGTACCCCCATCTCGGCCTCCCATGTCGTTGGGACCACAGGTGTGTGCCACTGCACCTGGCTGAATTTTTAACTTTTTGTAGAGATAAGGTCTTACTTTGTTGCCCAGGCTGGTCTTGAACTCCTGGACTCAAGTGATCCCCCTGCCTCAGCTTCCCAAAAGGCTAGGACTATAGGTGTGAGTCACTGCACCTGTCCTTTATTTTTAATTTTAAGCGAAAGGGGGACTGACTCTGAAGTTCAAGAAGTCATCCAGAAATGCCGATGGGTTATTTTGGAATTGTTTCAGATTAAAGGATGGCCTGATGTCACTCAGTGACTGGGCTCACGACATAGTAGGGAGTGCAGCTTCCCACTTTGCTATTTCTAGGTTGGGAGAACCCATAACAGTTCACCCAAAATATCCACACTTCTTGAAGACTTATCCTTTGGGTATTCACTAAATAAGGAAAAGAAAGCAATGAAGGGAACCCATTAGGTGGCCCTGTGCTTCATATTCCACTTGCAGTGTCTCGTTCAGTCCTCACAATAGTGCTAAAAGTAGATAGTATCCCCATTTGACAGAAAAGGAAATTGAGGCTGGGCAAAAGTGTATAACTTGTCTAATGTTCCATAAGCAGTAAGG